>NW_018242576.1:279-4424 GCF_001263595.1 Phalaenopsis equestris
TATATACTATCTAATAGGGCTTTGATCCATCCCTACCTTCGCTTTGCTTTTCTTCCTCACCTCTCCATCCCACTCATTTCATACATCATCAAACATCTCATCAACCCTTCTTCTTCTCAATAATAGCCACTTATTCACATAGGTTGGAACCGCTCCTGATCTTTATAATTTCTATTATAGAAGGGGGTTGCCCGTACTGCTTTTTCTAATTTCCATAATAGAGTGGGGGTTTCTATAATTTTGCCCAAGGGATAGATCTTCATCCTCAGCAGAAATGCATCCGGTGATAACCAGGATGGACACCAGTATATCCATCCAGAAAAAATTATTCCATACGAACACCGCATGCAGAAATGCATGCGATGTCGATCACAACGTTTAAAAAAAAAAAAATTAAAATGGGCCCTACTGAAATATATATTCGCTGTGATCAACGGTGGAGATCAGACACCGTATGAAATAATTTTTCCAAGGAATAGAGCTGGATTTTAGAGGATGGAGAAAGAGATAAACTCCCAACCAAAATTTATTAGCTAATGACAACTCTTAAATCTCAACACTTTTTTTAACTATCACGATAGAATATGTCTCTCATTATTTAAGTTGATTACATTACATGAAAAAATATACATTCCATAATCTTTGATCACTAATGAAATTGTTTCAGCTAAATTAGATTTCTTGTTTTTTTTTATTTTCTAAAATTTCTCGCAAAAAGTTTATTTTTCTTCTCGTATTTTCTCAATTCAATTTACATACATGAGCTGATAAATTATATTTCATTTGTTAAAAAAAGCATGTAATCTTTATTAAATAAAATATTACATCATTTAATATTTAAAAACATAATCTAGTTCAAATATTCTAAAAAAAATGTTGGGATATATGAAGAGAATTTTCAAGTATAATTTTTCATATGCATTTAAAAACATAATCTAATTTTGAAAGTAGACCAAAAATGGCATTATATACTTTGGAAACATCTATGATAATGAAATTGGCTATCGTCGTGCACTGTTGTTCTACTTTCTCGTAAGTCATCGGACGAGCAATTGCTCCTTAAGTCTCTTTTTGTTCTCTGGAAAAGCCAAAAAACAGTCTAGAGAAGGGGGCAAGCCGATTAATCGCTATCCCTATTTTCTCAAAGACTCTTTTGAATAAAATGTTGATGGAGATACCAGTATCAATCAAGATAATGTCGACCTGGTAATCCTCGATGATGGTGATGACCATAATAATATCGTTAAAAGGATTTTCAGCAGTGGGGCAAATCGACATTTGATAAAGAGACATGAGTGTAGATTTGTGTATCACACTTGACTAGAGTGGCTTAATAAATCTCTCCCATCATCAATCTTCTTAGGATGGACTTTTGTGAAGTCTTAGACCCATCCCATTTGAAGATCACTGGCATAATGCAAATGATGTGGACTAGCATCGTTGGAGCGGGTTCATCGCTATTACCCTCTGTAGTGCCTTACCCAGTCATTGAGTAATGGCTTTAGAGGCCTTAAACTTCTTCAGCTTTCCTGCCCTGATTAATTCTTAGTTCATGTTATGAAGATGTGAATACTCCTCCATGTTGTGAACATGATTATGATGATAAGCATGATGATAAGCATAATTGCTATTGAGATCACGGGTATGAGTTACTGCCTTCATGAGAAAGGGCTTCTTGAAGAAGTCTTTCTTTTGAAGGACATCCATGATCTTAACCACCAGGAATCTTAAAGATGTGATTATAGTCGAGGTTGTTCTTGACTCCTCTCTAGCATTCTTTTAACTAGCTTTCTATTGACATCACCTTGTTCCTACCAAAAATCCTTGCCTGGAGCATTCCAAGATTTCTTCTTTTCAAAGTAGTTTTTAAATTTTCAGTGATCATTAAGAGGATTGCTCAAAACCTCATCTAAGATTCTTGTGGTATGGAGGAACTATGATGGAAGTTACACTCCTCAACAGATCTGTGGATATTCATAATCTTCAATAGCTTGGATAAAATCTTTGGTTTTTGCAAGCCAAGCTCGTATTAGAACGACACCTCATGGAGGTCTTGAGCCAGAGCGGCGTAGGTGATGGTAGCTTATAGATCTTGGATATATATCATCTTTCGTTGGAAGCGAGAGACGAAGCTTATAAGGCTATTCATAGGTTCTTTGTGGATTTTTAAGAGGGCTTAAGAGTTCTTTGTTGGATTCTGCATGCTGGTGAGCTGAGTCACGAACATGTGTTTGAAGTTTCTAAAAGAAGTGATTGTAAAATTGATTCTTTCAATATCATGAAGAACAAATTACACTTTAAAGCATCCTTTATTCTGAGCAGACATACCACTGACTTGAATGAAGCCAAATGGTCGGTGGGATCAAACTTCTCTTTGTAAGATTCTAAAGACAAAATCTTAAACTTTTTTGATACCTTGGCTTCCGTGATCTCCCTTGAGAATGCATTTTCTGTTTCTTCTAACTTCTTCATTTGAATACTTAGGAGCGAGTCTTTGCCATCTTCTTCTTCATCTTTCCTTTACATAAAAGGCTTCAGAAAGGTTTCCCTTCTTCTAAGTGATCAAGGTCATATGTTTCTGCTTCTTCTCACTCAAATATTAGACCATAGCTCTCTTAGGTCCAACTCTCAGTGAGTTTTTCTTGGGTGGCTCTTGCCTATAAGCCACTGATCAAGCATTCTAATATGCATTGTAGGCTCGATTTGGGAATGAGATATGGAGGCTACTCTTGTAACTTGCATGGCCTTCAAAACTTGTTCCCTCTGCTTGTTCAATTATTGCATCATCGCTCTTTGTGCAATCTATCAATCTCCTTCATCTTTCTTTATGCAAGAGAGATCCTTTTATAGAGTTTGAGTATGAAATCCACACTCACATTGCCTTTTAAGATGTTGAATTTGTTTAGGATATAGAGTCTCGTATTGATTGTAAATATATATAACTCGATAAAGACTTTGTTTTGTGGAAGAGAGGTAGAAGGGAAAAATGTATATGAGGCTTGAGAGAAGGTCTCAGAGATTGTGTATTGACTGTAAGCCAGAAAAAATGGCTCAAGGGAGGTTTTTCGAATTACAATATTTTAGAGAGAGAAAGAGAGAGAGAGACTCCAGAAAATCACACAAAAGAGAGAGATACTTCAATTATTTAAGATCCAAATTCCTCTTTCTCTCATCCTATTTTTTCTTTTATACAAAAGAAAAAAATAAAATATATTTAGTATAGTACGAGACGTGGATGAAAGAAGGATGGACTTACGCCAATGCTAGTAATGTTGACCATCTATAGTAGTTGTCCCTCCCTATGTGGGCTAGGTCATCACCACAGAAGAGATGATATATATCAACTTCGTTGGGTGGGCTCAATTTAGTTACTTCGGCAGATGAACTCAGTTCAACGCTTTAGTTTCTGTTGTTAGAATACACATAGAATGCATGTATTTAGGTGTATAGTCATATTTGTGTATACATAATGTAACATTATCAATCAATATATATGAACTAATAAATTATATTTCACTTATTAAAATAAGCCATTAAGCTTTATTAAATAAAATGTGCCCCATTGCTTATGTATTCACACATCAAATACCTATACTACAATTTTTAGTACATGCCACCCTAGCTATGGCCAAAAGCTACGGATGTGGTGACCACTCAATTGTCATGTTTTTACATATCAAATGAAATATAATTTATCATTCCATGTTTTTATCAAATAGCTAAATTTAATAGCTAATAAATGAAATATAATTTATCATTTTATGTTATTACACATTAAATAGCTTAATTTTAATTTCAAAGATTCACATACATACCACTCCATTCTCATGTTTTGCAGATCAAATAGCTAAATTCTAATTTGAAAGATTCACATACATACCCCTCAATTCTCATGTATTTACATATCTAACTCCTAAACTTCACATATATGGTATATTTCATTTATAAAATTTAAAACAGTAACTTTTTTTACATGCTCTGAAATATTTGAGTAATATAAATGTAAAAATAAAATTTAAGGCTGTCCAATGCGAAAAAATATCACATCTGAACTTCACACGTAGAGCTACATGCGGAGTCGAATGAAATTACGCCGTAGAGGTGATCGGTCCGATAACACAAGAGAATATTCCCCTCGTGTTATT
>NW_018242577.1:0-2590 GCF_001263595.1 Phalaenopsis equestris
TTTCCAAACTACAAAAGTGAAGTTGAACAATAAAAACGGCCGACAGCTTTCTATGTTCTTTTTTGGTAGCATTCATTGGTGAAAAAATTAGGAACATTACTGCATGACAAGGTATCTCAACTACTAACATTTCAACAAAATATATTACAAGAACAGCATAACCGCACGATATAAGATGAATGACAGAATCATAGCACAATCCATCACATGTAATATCATCACAACTTAAAGCAAAATAAATACAAAGTAATTGTTCAACCATAAAATGAAAAAATGTTGACACCATCATACTGATTTCTTGACAATACATTATCTACAAGAGTAGTTGTTTTACAAATACAAAACTTAACAAGCAGACTCTACTGAGAAAACATAGTACTGATAAGGATTAATTATCATAATTTCGTAGAAGAAGCACAGATAATGAAACCCCGACTCATGTAAAATAGATATGAATAACTCCCTCTTTATAGGATCTTCAAGTAGCTTCATGAAGTATAGAGAAATTAATACATGCCATAACTACCTCTGATATTTTACTCATTAGATATGTAGGGCCATTTATTTATTTTTTTGCGACTTGGCCTTGCTTTTAAAGAGGGCAGCATCCTAGCATGATCGGATTCACTGTGTTCATTAATGTTATGTGATGATATCTAAATTGGTTCGTTTAGGCTATTTCTATGTTCTTGTGATTTCTAAAGAGTCCATAAATGACCACCCATTGCAACAACGCCACTAAACAGGAGAATAAGTTTCTCCTCTAGCTCGGGTTCAATGCCACCATACCTAAATTTCTTAGTTTTTGACACAACCTGTCAATTCATATAATGAAAAGGAAAAGTCATTTCTACAAATTCTACGTATAATTAAATATAATTACAAGTGATTTAAAATTCATTTCACTCCTAACTTCTTCCACCAATTTGTTGATGCATCAATGGTGTTCTTAATTGAATCCCAATCAAGTCCGGTAGATCATCTTTTGAGCTCTTTCCAAAATTTTCATTTTTTTAAACTAATCTCATTTATTAATTAATTATGTTCGAGCATACAATCTTCCCTTTAAAGTTTTTGGTAATGTTCTGTCAATCTTCTTTGTTGAAATGGGTTGTTGGTCTATTTCCTAACTCAATTACTTTCAAGCAAATGTCACAAAAAATAATTTTCATTTCTCCTTCTCAAATAGTGGATAATTTGTTGTCCCTTGTGTCGCTCATTTGTTGTCATATCTAGAAGATTAATATATAATTTCAAATATTTCATGATAAATAGAAGTGCATTCTAAACACTATAGTAAGATAAAGTTTGCATAATTGTTAACTAATATGATAAATTATGGAGCAAATTTATAAAAAATCAAGTGCATCAATCTTGAAATTTATACTTTGATTACATTTATAGATCGACATACATAGAAATTTAACATACATACTACAAAATTCTTATGTAAAATTTTATACACCGAACACCCACATATTCATATTTTCATTTTTAACGATCAAATCTTTAACATCTCATAAAAAAGCCGCCACCACCATGTGTAAATATTAAACTTTGGTTATTCAATAACGATTGATACATTATAATTGTGTGATTAAATATTAATTGCATCATACACAACATACAAAGAGTGAACCACACCTTTCAATTATAGACTAAATTCATGCTTTCAATAAGATTAAGTACATACACGTATATGCTTTGGAAACACTATAATCAAAGGTCATGTAGATGAATTACATGAAGCTTAAAATTTTTCTTAAATACCATTTTATTGTTGTTTATATCATATTTTGCTGAACAATCCCTTCATGATTTCCCGTAATGAGATATGGTTTATTCTGAAGAGTTATTGTTTCTACATTCTGTTGGTATTACTTATTGTTGCTTCTGACTGTAATACTATATATATATATATATATATATCTGTGTGTGTATGTATATGTATGTCTCTATATGTATCTATATGCATATGTATGAAAATATATGTGTATATGTATGTATGTATGTTTATGTATGTACGCATGCAGGTATATGCATGTATGTATGTATTGACTCTCTAATCCATCCGTGATAGGCAATACCAAGCTGAAGCTTTCATTCAACAAAATTTCATGAATAAATAACAGTCTAACACCATTAATCATTTGCATCATTATTTTACATACAATGAAGGTTCTAGCACAAAGCTAATTGAGATCATTATTTCATATATGCATTGTAAAACAACTTCATAAGCAAACCCCAGATCAGCAGCGAGTTAGTTATAAAATCTTTAGCAATTCATATATGCAACAAGTTTACTGGCACCAAACAATTAACCAAAAAAAATTCCATTTGTGTGAAGGAAAAGTGAAGGAGAAACAAAAAAAAAGCCATGATAGCTGTAAAAAGTACAAGTTATTACTTTAAACAAGTTATTACTATACCAAAAAAGCATCAATTTCCCCTATGAAACATGACAGCAACTAAAAAACTTCAAAAAAACAAAAGAAAAAAACAACCTTGCTTCAGAAGAAATTTCAGAACGCCTGCCAAATAAATAAATAAAGAAATCACTTTATTTCAACTAAAAAAATTTCTCCTT
>NW_018242578.1:0-385 GCF_001263595.1 Phalaenopsis equestris
TTTAAAACTTCAATAACATCGAACACTGATTCACACTTAAATAACACACGTAATACAAAAATAGTCGGCATGTTATATGAATATTCCTCCGTGTTAATTGATTTGGGGTTGTGTTATTCGGAATATTCTCCGTATTATTTCAATTTTTACTGTATTATTTGGTCTTCTAAAAATTTTATTCGAATATTCCGCGGGACTATTTTACATTCGACGGGATTACTTGTGAAAAATGAAGTGTTATGCGAGTATTATGTGGTGTTATTTGATTACTTTGTTGTGTTATTAGAAGCGTCGCAACTTTGGGTTGGATTAGGGCCGGGGCACACTATCAGAAGTTAATTTTTAACAGAAGCTAATTTTTAAATTTTAAAAATAGTGGGTCTGG
>NW_018242579.1:0-822 GCF_001263595.1 Phalaenopsis equestris
TAAATGATAATACAACCTTTTAATAAGAATTAAATTTATTTCATTTAGCATTTTAAAATTTACAAATTTACCCATAGAAACTTTAGTGCTTGGTAGTGAATTAGGGTTAGTGAATTAGGGTTAATCTAAAATTATTTAATGAAGTATATAAAATAAACATAATCAATTAAAAACCTCATTAAAATACTAAAAGCTCAAGTTCAGTTAAAAAGGGTACACAATTCCTTAATGATTAAGTTTACCCTTAAGGGTACTTATTTATAATCCTTAAATGTAACATCAAATGAATGACTTGTTGCCCTACTCATGGGTTAACTAAAACATTAAAGTTCACTGAGCACATGTTAAAACATCATAAATAAATATTTACTTAATCTAGAATTGATTAATTTAATGAGGTAATAAGATCAAATGAATTAGAAATATTGCAGAAGATTCCAAAGCTGTTTAGGATTATGCCCATAACACCTTTGCAAGATTTTTGATATTACAAAAAGCATTTGAACTTATTATACCCTGTTGAAGAAAATCATACTCTTAATTTATAGGGACCCACAAAGATATCATTTTGGACCTCTTAATTTACAATTTCAATAAATTACCCTTCCCTAGTTATCCTACATTTAAACCCATTGCTAAAGGATTTGATTCTTGTATAAGGTATTCAAACCCTTATGATCAAATGAAGAAATTTGCTTATGCTATATGTGGATCATCGGACTAGTGTAAATCATAAGTCTAGGTGGTAAGGGCAATGATGACATCGCTTATGTGCTCTAAGTGTGGAATACGAAGTGAAATTTAGAATGGTATCTCTTACCT
>NW_018242580.1:0-2995 GCF_001263595.1 Phalaenopsis equestris
AAAAGATATGAATTTTCAAAGTTAAATGTATTTTTTGTTATTTAAATAAATAAAAAAACCCAATTTTCCTATTGAAGTGAATCAGTGCTTACTGGATCTTCGGCATCTCCGAAAGCCCACACGTCGCTCAGCCATTCGCCACGCTTTGCACGTGGCTACCACGTCATTCGTAGTCTGCGGGTCTTGCATCGCAACGTTTAGCCATCTGAATCGATCTGTGCCGTCCACTTGGTCCAAGAGGTGAGGGCTCAATTGGAATGGCTGAGAAGTTTCATGTGGATGCAACACACCTCCTCCTATCTCCAATTTGCACAGAGGTTGAGCCTAGGTATGAATTTGGCCAAAAAAGTGAATCAAGTTTTGTCTACCACTAGGATGAAGACTGCGGGAGATCAGGATTTTGATTGGGAAATTGATTTGAGGTTGTGTGGAAAATTTTAAGTAACTCAATTTAGAGTTTTACAACTCTTTATGTCAAGTCTGTGAGGAGTCTTGGATTTCAAAGGCACAATTAGGGCTATGGGGGCAGTGGGAAGGCTTAAGGATGGGAGGAGTGGGAAGGCTTAAGAATGGTGGGGATGAACTTCACAAGGCCGTGGGAACAATTTATAGTCAATTTGGCAGGGCTTCGCCAAGGCTTGAGCACTCCTCTATTTTTGGCCGTGGGATGGTCTATTTATAAGCTCAGCCATGGGGCTTCAATTGTCCAGGGTTTGGGGTTCAAAACGGCTCTGAGGTGGAGCTATGACATAGGAAATGGCCCAACGGGGATGAGTTACATTGAATGGGCTCAATTTTGGGTTTCCCCCTTTTTTGGTTCTTGGTTTTGAGCTTGCCAAGGTATGGGAGGCCATTTTCCAAATGTGGGAGGTCAGGGGTGGAGATTGATGAAGCCAATTAGGTTGGAGCATGGCTAGGTGTGCTTGATTTAAATGGAAAGAAGGGAGGTGATTTTGGGGTTGATCTTGGGTCTAAGTCATGCATTTGGGCTTTGCTCACCCATCATGATGGATGGAGTTGTTCTTGGCATGGAAGCTTGGGTGCTCATCTCCTATAAGCATGGGTTTAGGCGAGTCATTAGAGTAGTTAGGCCATTTTTAAGGGATCTTGAAAGGTTGGCCTCTTTTAGCCAAAAATGGTATTGTGACATGTACATGACTTTGGTGGCTCGCATGGGGTAAGTCTCCAAGGCTTGCATGGCTTGTCATGAGAAAGATTTTAAAAATTTTTGGAGATTTTTACAAGGAGTTTTCATGGAACCACATTAAGGTAATTTTGTTAATGATATTTAAAACTTAGGGTTTGGTTTTAATCAAATGACATGAGGAGATGATTTCATGTAATGGTGGATGGTGGGCTTCATCTAGGGTTAATTTTAATTTTTTTGGGTGGGCTTGGTTTTAGTGGGTTTTTAAAATTGGTTATGGGCTTAGTAGAATTTCTTAAAAATTGTTAATGATAGATTTGGACTTGGTGGACTTGGTGGATTTGGCAGGTTTGGTGGTCTTGGTAGATTTGGTGGTCTTGATGGATTTGTTGGATTTCACTTTAAAATGAAGAATTCAATTTTGAAAATTGGTTTTGGCTTTCATTTAGTATTGGTGTGTGTGTGTGTGTGTGTAGGAATAATGTGTAATGTTAAATGCGATTGTGTGTGGTATGTGTGGATGTGAATGTAGTGTAAGTGTGTGTGTGAGTATATGTGATGATATGTAGGTGAAATCCCTAAGTCACAAAGTATCTCCCTGTGGCATCCTTATCCTTATATGAACTCATCTTGTGTTTCAATGAGTTGGTCCTAATTGACCAACCTAAGTGTTGAGGATTTAAGACCACACACACAAGAATACAAGTAGTCAAGAAGTGGTTTGAATTTTTAGTTGGGGTGGTTCATATCACCAGTCTTCTAGGAGAGTCAACAGAGAAATTCTATAGCTAGATCCTAAGCTCTAGAGGAAGAAAAAGACCTCACTAAAATGAGGTCAATAGATAACAACAATGAGAGACAAATAGGACTGATGTGTTCCCACAAAGATTTCTCTTTGTTATTAGGGATTAATGCAATAGTTGAACTAGCAAAGTACTTGCACATAGCCTTACTTGCGATAGAGCATTTTATAGCCTCACTGACTTCTTTTTTAACCACCCCCATCATGTTTAAGAAAACTCAGCAGTGAAGCCAATAGGACCAGCCACCTTGTTGCTATTAATATCATTAGCAACCTTCCAAATCTGAGCCTCAGTTGGAAAGTCAAGTAATTGTAAATAAGCAGTGAATGCCTTACCATCCCTAAGTATATCTTCACAAGGTTTAGGATAAATGTCTTCTCTAGAAAACAATTGCTCAAAGTACATAACTCCACTTCTAATGATCTCATTCTGTTCAATCCACCAGTCCTCGTTATTTTTTTTAATTTTCAAAATGGCACTAATCTTCCATCTATTCTTTATACAAGCATGAAAATAATGAGTGTTTTTGTCATTCTCCATTGAAAGGTACCTTACCAGCTTTTTGATTAAGTCTTCCTCACACTTTATAGCCTCATTTAACCTTTTATAAGCCACAACAAGGTCATTTGTATAGTATGTATCACATACATTCACAAACTCCAATTTATGCACCTCATCCTCAGCCTTCTGAATTCTGTCATTTAAATCCCCAAAAACTTGCCAATTCCAGAGTTTTAAGGCATAAGCAACCTTTTATGAAGCTTCCAAAGTCTCTCCCAAGGATTTCCCCCACTATCAATGTGACAGTTCCTCTTGATACAATCCATAATATCCTCGTGATTGGTCCGCATGTTAATAATGTGAAAGTGAGTATCTATATGTTTGTTTGTAACAGAAATGCTGATAAGGAGAGGTCTATGATCAGACCCCAAATTAGATAAACGAAACACCTTTGTTGTTGAATGCTTATTAAGCCAAATTGATTAGCAAGGATTCAATCTAGCCCAACAAAATTTTTAGACTTGCCAACTTTATCGAATTGCCT
>NW_018242581.1:0-666 GCF_001263595.1 Phalaenopsis equestris
AAAATGACTTATAAATCATGCTAGCGATTAGAATTGAGATAGACTGATTCCATTTTTATAGGAATAACAAGAACATAATTCAAGGAGGTTCAATTATTGCATCATTAAGTAATTATAAATATTGTTCATTCTTTTGGCATAAAATTTCGTTTTTCTTATAACAACATCAACAAATCAGCGAACTGAATGTGTACACAAAAGATATGTCAACACGAAACTCAATGCAACCTGACAGCTCAAGAAAGAGTGAAATGGAAAATATAGACTCGCCATAAAACGACTAAGGGACCCAGAAAAATCGATCGGCTGACGCTTGCCAGATTTCATCTGAACCAGCCCAACAATGCATGCCTAGATGGCATCTCCTGCTTGAGGGTAAAAGTCTAATCGATCGGTAAGAATTTAGAGCTGGTGACTGGCCCAACTCATCCGCCTAACAAATATTAGCCGATCGGATCATCCTCGTCGACTGTCTTCAGAAGTCCAGTTGGTCGCCCAACCAACGACCCAACCGCAAAAGCTAACTAGCAATAACGATAAATTCACCTTTTTGACCCCCATCAACCAAGCTAGAGAATGCCAAGTTACTGAGCCCACAATGGTATAATTCCAACAACAGCTTATACAACCCTCCTTAAAACATGGTTATAAATGTAATTTTACTTC
>NW_018242582.1:0-1979 GCF_001263595.1 Phalaenopsis equestris
TAAGTGAAAAATATAATCAGAATTATTTTTATACTTTTGCATATAAGCAATTTCAGGAATAAGTTTTTGGCACCGTTGTCGGGGAAGTGAAGTGAAAATAGTAAAGAATCTATTGATTTAAAAGTAAATTTGTATTTTTAGAAAGTCTTATTTAAACTTTAAGGTATTGTATTTTATTTTGTGTGTGTTTAGTTTTATTTTATTTTATGTTAGTGTATGTGCAGTTCAGGTTCTGAAGGTTGAAGGACTAGTGCCCTACGATTCTGAATTAGAGAGAACTGTTAGAAAAACTAGAAAAATAAAAAAAATTAAAAATCTTGAAAAACCCAAAAAAATTATAAAAATGGCAAACCAAATGATCAAAATGCTAAAATTCATCAAGAGTTTAGACCTTTAAGAGATTATGCCAGCCCTACTGTAGATGAACTTCATTGCAGTATTCAAAAACCTACTGTAGTGGCTAATTCATTTGAACTTAAACATGCTTTTATCTAAATGACATCAAATAATTAATTTGGGGGATCATCAACTAAAGATCCAAATTTACATCTTGCCAATTTTCTAGAATTGTGCGCTACATTTAAATACGATGGTGTATCAGATGATGCCATAAGACTTGGGTTATTTCCTTTCTCATTGTGGGATAAAGCTAAGTTATGGTTAAATTCATTAGCACCTGGATCTATTAGAACTTGAGGGAAACTGTCACAGAAATTTCTATCCAAATATTTCCCTCCATCCAAAATTCCCCTATCAAAAAATGCGAAGCTTAGAAATAATGTTACATCTTTTAATCAGTTTGAAATGGATTCTATTTATGAAGCATGGAAGATATTTAAAGAACTCTTAAGAAAGTGTCAACACCATGCTATACCAGATTGGTTAATAATTCAAAATTTTTATAATGGATTAGTTGTATCTCTTAGATCAATTATCGATGCCGCTGCTGGGGTTTCATTGATGTCAAAATTCATGACGCCTTTGCTTTATTTGAATAAATGACTACCAATAATTTTCAATAGCCTTTTGAGAGGGTGAATCCTATGAAAGTAGCCAATATTCATGAATCTGATGCATTTACTATGTTACCAAATTAAGTTGATGCAATTTTAAGGAAGTTAAATCAATTTGGAATGAATTTTTTCAACCAATTTCAATGATTGAAGAGAACTCATTAGGCCAAATGGTAGATTCTCAAGTATCATTAGAAAATTTAAATGCCATAAATAACAAGCAGAATAACCCATATTTAACTATTATAACCCAAGTTGGAAGAACCATCCCAACTTCAATTGGAATAATGTAATTTGGGTGGTAATGATCAGTAATATGGGAACAACCAAGTAAACCCATTGGGAAACTGGATCAATCAAGGAAATAATAATTATAGATCTACTTATCCTTTAGGTTTCAACTGTAATACACAATTTAAGGAGAAGAAGTTATTTATAGAAGAAGTGGTGTTAGAAATGAGAAATCAATTACAAAGTCAAGGAGCTACAATTAGAAATATTGAGAATAAACTTGGATCATAAATTTTTAAGTAACAGATCCCAAGGAACAATTCCTAGGAATACCAAATCAAATCCAAAAGATCAGAATAAAGAGCAAGTAAAAGCCGTTCAACCTAGAAGCAGAAGAGAGTTGGAAGGTTGGGTTCAAAAAAAAAATTGAAGTAGAGAGAGAAGAAATTGAAGAATCAAAAGAGGAGACTTCAAAAGATTCTTAGAAACCTATTTCCCCACTAAAAATTGATTTGGCAAAACCCCCACCTCCATTTCCTCAGATACTTCATCAGCAGAAGTTGGATAAGCAATTTTCAAAATTTATGGAAATATTTAAGAAGCTTACAATTAATATTCCATTTGTTAAAGCCTTAGAACAAATACTAAGCTATATAAAATTTATGAAGGATATTCTCAACAGGAAAAGAAGTTTGAAGATAATGAGACTGTTGCACTTAGTGAGGAGTGCAGTGC
>NW_018242582.1:2412-4360 GCF_001263595.1 Phalaenopsis equestris
GGACATTTAGAGTGATTTGGGGAAAATATGGGTCTTTAAAGGGTAATTTGGGGGTTTTGATCAAAGATGGTTAAATTGGCCAAATTGAGACATATGATAGTTAAAAAAATGAAATTGGGAATATTTGGGAGGCTTTGGGATGTTTTTGGGATTTTTTAGAATTTTTGGAATTTTGGGTTAAGGAGGAGTATTTTGGTAATTTGGCCAATTTTGGTGATTTTGGGTAGTTTGAGTGTTTTCAAGGTGTTTAAAATGATTTTTGAGTCAAGTTGGGTATTTTGGGTAGATTTGGAAATTTTGGCCAAATTTGGGGGTCCCAAAGGTATCTAGGTAATTTGGGGGAATTTAGGGGCGAAAGGCTAGGTTGGGTGTCTTGGTAGAGTTGAGGTGCCAACCACCATCAATAAGGCATGCACCAATGGAAATCCCATTTTGGGTCCTCTATGTAGTGATCTTTGCTAAACCTTAGCCCAAGGCTAATGGGTTTAGGAGACCACCTACATGAGTCTCCCAAAAGTATCAAGGGATCAAAGCCTAGAAGTTTAAGTTTAGGATAGTGAGTGATTGTGAGTGCAAGTGATTGCAAGTGAGTGCCTTAGCCCTAGACCAACACTTAGGATCAACCCTAAGGTCCAGCAGTCCTAAGAGTGACTCATCTTGAGCTCCCTCATAATGACCCCACCTACTAAATGCTAGAGATTAGAGTTGAGAAGAGTTTGAAATTTCTAATTGTGAGGGTTCCTTGTCTAGTTTTATAAGAATAATCAATAGGAAAGTCCTATGGCTAGACCTTAGGCTACTAAAGAGGAAAAACAAAACCTCAACCAAAAGTGAGGTCTTCTGGTTTTTAGAAGGATGCTTTTTGATTTATGTAATTCCCCTGCTACATTTCAAAGATGTATGATGACAATTTTTTGTGATTTAATTGAAAAAGGGATTAAAGTATTCATGGATGATTTTTCAGTATTTGGAACTTCATTTGACCCATATTTAGAACATTTATCTAAAGTTCTTAAGCACTGTGAAGAAATAAATTTAGTCCTTAATTAGGAAAAATGCTAATTTATGGTTGCAAGAGGAATTATATCAGGTCATCAAATATCAGAAAATTGTATAGAAGTAGATCCTGCTAAAATTCAAGTGATCGCTAATTTATCTTATCCAATAAATGTAAGAATTTGATTTGGAAATAGTAGATCGGAAGGGGACTGAAAATCAAATTGTTGATTATCTGTCCAGTCTTGAATTAGAAAAATCACTCTACTTCAAAAAGAGATTAATGAACATTTTCCAGATGAGGAATTATTTAATCTTAATGAGTGGCGTGTTTTATGGTATCGTTAGCACTATTATACCATATGGAATGACATACCAACAAAAGAGGAAATTTATTTCTGGAGCTAAGACTTATTTTTGGGATGACCCATTTTTATATAAACAAGGAAAAGATCTAATTATTCTAAGATGTGCACCATTAGAAGAAACTTATGAAATTATCCAAAAATGTCATAATTCTGATTTTGGGGGACATTTTGGTGTTGATAAAACAACATACAAAATTTTACAATCTGGATTCTATTGGCCTACAAATTTTAAAGATGTTAGTCAAAACTTGTGATAAATGTCAACGACTAAGCAATATTTCTAGAAGAAATGAGATGCTCCTCAATTATATGCTAGAAGTTGAAATATTTGATGTTTGAGGATTCGATTTCATTGGACCATTTATACTATCTTTTGACAATTCATATATTCTGTTAGTAGTGGACTATGAATTGAAATGGATAAAATTTGTTTCTTTACCTCGATGTGATGCTCAAAGTGTTACAAAATTTTTAAAAATAAACATATTTTGTAGATTCGAGATGCCGAGAGTTATCATTACTGATGGGGGAAGTCATTTTAGAAATGTAATAATGGAGAAGTTATTAAAGAAATATCATATAAA
>NW_018242582.1:4714-5393 GCF_001263595.1 Phalaenopsis equestris
GAAAGATTTATAAAGAAAAGATAAAGATGTGGCATGAAAATGTGGCATGATCAAAGGATTCTTGCTAAAAATTTTTGGCCAGGGAAACAAGTTCTGCTATATAATGCAAGGTTAAGATTATTTTCAGACAAACTTAAGTCCAGGTGGATGGGCCCATTTGTTGTGATAAAAGTTTATCCTTATGAAGCTGTGAATATTAAAGATCTTAAGTCTGAGAAAATATTTAAAGTTAATAGACATAGATTGAATCCTTATTTTATAGGAGATAAACATAAATTTAATGATGAAATAATGTTGGGTCAACTAGAATAAGCGTTGGTTATATCAGGCTGACGACGTTAAACCAAGTGCTTTGTGAGAGGCAACCCATAGTTATTAGTGTGTTTTTCTTTGAATGTTGTTTGTGTGTGATTAAGAGAAATTGGGGTAGTATTTTTGAGTTATTATGTGTTAGTATTGATTTTAAGACTTTATTTAGTGACCTGGACATGTTAGAATGAGAATTTGGATGTTAAGTTGATTAGTGCAAAAATGTACACTGGTGCTTAAGCGCGACAGATAAAATTCATGTGCGAAATTAAGATTCTAGAAGGTTTAACTGCCAATTAGTTTGTAAAAATGTGCTAAGGTAGTTTTTAAACATTTCTAGGAGTTATTGGAAGGATTTAAGCCTATAAAT
>NW_018242582.1:5433-36357 GCF_001263595.1 Phalaenopsis equestris
AGATCATTTATAGCCCTAAAAGTCTAAGAGAAAGTGAGATTTAGAGAAAATGTCTTCATGGGAGATGGATTTGAAGAAGAAGGAAGAAACCATGAGGAAAAGGTTCATTAGTCAAAGTGCACAAGAGATTTATAATGGTTTCTTAGCCCTTAGTATTGAAGGGATATCAGAGAAGTAAACAAAATTTAGAATACTATGGCTTTGTTGGAGACCAAGGTACTTGAGTTGCATGCACATTTAAAGCATATTGGATGGCAATTGAAGATGCAATTTAGCCACACAAGTTATATAGAGGAAGTGGATAAGCTGATGTTCATAAAGTAGAAGTGGATTGAAGATGATAGTATCAAAGCTTGTCACCACCGTCCGTTTTATCAACTCTATATTCTTGGAGAGACTCACGCCACCACCGTCCGTTTTATCAACTTTATATTCTAGTTGCCCCAAGAGAGACTAATGAAAGACCTGAATTTGTTCCTTCTAATGAAGAATGAAATTAAGTTATATATTTGTTTTTGTGTGATTAAAGTTGTTGTATTTAAGTGTTTTTAGTGTTTAAGACATGTGTTAGTGTTTATGTCACTTATGATGTGTTTAATTGTGAATGTGTGTTAAGTGTTTTGTACTTAGGAAAATTTCTCATCCGAGACTATTTGGAGTGAGAATTAAGTGTCAATAGTATTTGTATTTGTTTGTGAATTAACATAAGTTTGTTTTTATGAAAATTTTGTGTTATTTTAGCCTTGAATTGAAATAGTTATTAAGGAGAATTTTGAGAGAGAGGGAAGTTATAGAAAGTTGAAAATTTTCATCTAAGTGCTATGAGACCATTTAGGGGTGGTTTACTTAGGAAAATAATGCATTTTACTTTAATTTAAAAATTTTGAAAATAGTGCACTGGTGCCTAAGAGCCAAATCTCGCATTTAAGTGCGAGCCAACCTGAGAGGCAGGTGCCTAAGCACCATTTACCCGCGCTTAAGTACTGGTTCACGAAAACCGATTCACGAACGGTTAAAAGTGAAATTCAACCTGAAAATCACCATTTTTAACGCCAATGTCACCTTCAACCTCTCAAGTTTGCAATTTTTGAGGGCTAGGGCACATCTAAAGTGAAGATTTCTTTGTGGAATCAAGTGAAATTTGCTAGATCCAAGTACGTTGAGGTAAGAGCTTTACTTCTATGCAAAAATTTTGGATTTTCACTATGTATTTTTCAGCACATTTGGAGAAATTTGAAAATTCACTATTCATGGTGAAAAATGAGAAAAAAATTTATGGAAATTGCATGGGAAGTGTATTTTATGCTTTGGAAGTTTAGTTTAGTAATTTAGACTTGATTTTTGAAGTTATTTTTGGAATTTATGAAATTTGTAGAATGGCACCAAGAATGAAGAGGAGCAAATGAAAGAGCCCTTTTGATTTGAGTAAATTCGTTAGTTTTGCAGAGCTGGCTCCGAAGGCTCAGGATCGATACAGTAATGCATTGCAATCATGGAAACTGATTCAGGATCGGTGCTTTAGGAATTCAGGTGGAGACGTAGAGGATTTGATCATTCACCGACAGTGTGAACGATTATGTTGTTTCTCTATTGTAGCAGTTATTTCTATTGTTAGGGAGTTCTATGCAAACTTCCCTGAGGCTGAAGACAATAGAGTCATGGTTTAAGGAAAGTTGGTACCTTTTCACCTGAGGTAATCAACTTGTTTTATCATCTGCCACATGATACATTATGCTTTTATGCAAATTATAGTCCGACTGAAGCGGAGTTAGATGAGATTATTTCTTACTTGACTGTTGGAACTTGGAAGAGAACTTTGGAAGATCACTAATGAGAGGAGAGTCAACTTCCCAACTTCAAAGTTATGTGCACCTTCAAATGCCTGACACTATTTTATTTCTGCTCGTCTGCTACCAACAAATCATCTCAGTGAAGTGACCAGAGAGAAAGTGATGTTAAATTATTATATTCAGGAAGGAAAGCTTATCAACATAGGATCTTTAATTTATCATACTATCATCAGTTCTGCCATTACCGTTACTACTGTAGGCCTGGGATTTGCTTCCTTGATCTTTTCTTTGTGTGAGCAGGCCGAAGTTAAATATGATAGCTGGGAGGAAGTGTTGTTACCTTTAAAGCCCATCACTAAGGTGAATGTGAAGACTTATTCTGAGCATTCTATTTTTGGCTGGAGAGGAGGATTTTCTAGGAGTTATGGAATAAAGACGTCTGCTGCTTCTACATCTAGACCATCTACTTCACATGCTTCTACATCTAGAGGTGAGTCTACTGAGACCTAAGATCAATTATTGTAGAGGATGATGGATCATATTAATTTTAACACTGATAAAGTTCAGAATTTAGAGTGCTTTGTAGAGCATACTGATAGGTATAATAGGAGAAAGAGTGATTATGAAGAAAAATTCCACTCATCTCTAGAGAGCCTAATTAGGGGTGACCCAAGAGTGCAATTTCTTTCATATCCTCGATATCCGGATTATGAGCTTGCAGAAAAGTGGTATAGTGGTGATTCAAAAGATGAGGAGTAGAATTGAGAGATTTTCATGTTTGTAATATGTGTTAGACTATGTGCTTTGGACTTGAGATTTGTGATGTGTTGTTTATTTTTATGTTTTGGACTATGTGGTGTGGTACTGCTACATTTGCATTTTTGTGATGATATGTACTATGTTTTGTGTTTTAGAATTTTGTATTTTATTGTTATTGTGATGTTTGTGTTAGTTAGTAGTTTGTTTTAAAATTCTAGGGTAGTAACTGTTGTCAGTTTTGTGATTTAGTTAGTTTAGAACTTAACTTAATTCTATGTCTTTTGAAAAGATGAAAATCTTGCTAACTTAGGTCTTAAATATTAAATTTCAGAAACTGCTACTTTGTATTTTTCTTTTATCATGTTCGTGAGTTTGTTTTTCTGTTGAGATTGTGAAATCAAGTTAGTGTGTTTGTTTGCTTTTATGTTTATACCCACTGTTTAGAAGTCTATTGAATCTCTATAAGTTGAATTGAAATGAAAATATTAGGAAATTTGATCAAAATTAATTTTACTTCTCTTTTTAATTTTATACTTGTATTATTAGGGTATAAAAATTCTTGTTAGCAGTTATTTTAACTTTCATTCATGCTTATATATATTTGATGCTAAACTGTTTAATCTGTTAAAAATTTAAGTTTGGGGGGGGGATGAAAAATATTTTTAAAACTTGAAATTTATTTGTTCTCAAATGAACTACAAGTGAATTTGATTTGAAAAGAAAAATTGATCATGTATATGAAGTTATATTAGGGAAGTAAAATTTGATTTTAGAAATGAGTAAGAGAATTTAGTTGAAATTTTGAGTAATGAAGAAAAAATTTAAGTTAAAAGTTTTTAGTGTAGAAAATGATTAATATAAGTAACTATTAAAAGAAAAGAAAAGAAAAGAAATGTAAAAGAAGAGAAGCTTGTGGATTACTGCCTAATAAAAAATTAGTTCTACATTTGATCTTTTTAAAGTATAAGACTTGATAAAATCTTAAGCTTATAAATATAACATAGTAAGTAAAATTATTTTTAATAAAAATTTTTAAGTAGAGAAAATAAAAGAAAAAAAATCTAAATATAGAGAATTTAAAATATTTTTGAATTAGATAGGAACTCATATTTTCATTGTTCTTAACATTAAAAATTTTCAAACTTTAAGCTAGTATCATTTACTAATTATTTTTTCTAAATTGGACTACTATATTTCTAAATTTAAATTTTAGTAACTCCTAAATAAACTCATATACATATCAGACATATTTAGTTTTTTAAAGATTGAAGTGTCACTTGAGGACAATTAACATTTTAAGTTTGGGGGATTTTGATACACCTAAAATTTATAGTATTTTTTAGACACATTTTTATACCCACTTTTGAGATATTGTGCTTTAATGAAAGGTATTTTTGTGTTTTTCTTTCAGGCACAAGTAAAAAGGTGAAAAATGCTGAAAAGAGTGAAAAAGGATCAAATTTGGAGCAAATAGGTGAAAATTTCGGCAAAAGTGTTTTGGCGCTTAAGCTTCAGATCCGGTGCTTAAGCGCCGGTTCAATAGAGAAGGTTGTGTCTAAGCGCCAGCGGCCCTGAGCTTAAGCGCCAGTGGCAATTATTGAATGAGTAAGTTTGGTTTTTGTAAATTTTGAAGAGCTTTTTGAGGCACCAATTTTTGAAATATTGCATTTTAATGGAAGGTGTTTTTATGTTTTTCTTTCAGGTACAGGTAAAAAGGTAAAAAATGCTTAAAGGAGTGAAAAGGATCAAATTTGGAGCAATTAGGTGAAAAATGTGCAAAAGTGTTTTGGCCTCTAAACGCCAGATCCGACGCTTAAGCATCGGTTAAACAGAGAAGGCTGCGTCTAACCACTAGAGGCCCCACGCTTAAGCGCCAGTGGCAGTTATTGGACGAGTAAATTTGCTTTCTGTGAATTTTGATGAGATTTCTGAGGCACCCATTAGCTTAATAGGTGGTTATAACCACGGATGAAAATTATTGAAAGGATGAATCTCTTGGGAAAATACATCAAATCAAGACACACTTTGAAGAGATACCAACGAACATGTTGGATAATTATAAAAGAAGGAAGATTAAAACTCTGAAAGGGGTCCTGAAAGTACTGGGAAAGTTTTGAAAATTCTAAAATTGGGGAGTTAGTTGGAAAGATTTTCAGGCACCACATATTTATCCTTTTTATTTTAGTTTTATATTGAGAGTGTTGTAAAAGGCAAGAGAGTCAAAGGAACTTCAAGAGTTTGGTGGAGGACTTGAGATAAGTTTTTATCTTTTTTTTAGACTACTTTGGGTTTGATTGAGACTTGTTGTTGGTTGGACAATGATTTCTACTTTTAAACTAGAGTGTGGTTTTGCTTTTTCTATGGATTCTGACTAGTTTTCTTTATCTTTCTTCTTAAAATGATGAGTAATTAAGTGTTGGATGGATTTTGTGGAGAGTATTGATCTTTAATGTTGGAAGAAGTTGTGATGATTTAAATCAATGTACTTCATTTACTTCTTAATTTGGCCAATCTAGATGTTAAATTTTTTGTGAGAACATTTAAGAACCAGGATGGTATTGTCTCAGTCAACAATTGAAAAGAATCACATGAGGTTGTATGAATGAGAAGTAGTTCATATGATTGAGTGGAAATAGATAAGGAAATATTTATTGAAGGGTGTAGAGTTAGATGATTTTATAGTGACAGGTTAAAGCCCCAACTTGGTTTATTGTTTTAGGTTCTGATAGGAGATGTTATCCTCCAAGTGGAGAGAATTGAGAGAACTCTAGAGTGAGAGCTAGTATCTTTCTTGTTTAGCTGGCCTTCAAAACTATTCAAACTTTAAATTAGCCAATGTTCTTTATAGCATCTATAGTAAGGGTAAAGAATATTATTGCTCCTATTTTGGCACAATACAATATGCATACTTCCACAAAAAAAATTCTTATACTTATTATTGATTCATGATAAGGAGAGAGATATTTTTATATTTAGTGCTTTTCTTCTACAAAAACACAAGTTAACTTTTTAAGTTTGTTCTATTTTTGTCAAAATATTAAAATTACCAAAAATATTTAAAATTTCTTTACTGCGAAAACGTCTTTAGTTTAAATAATTGTCCTTTTAAAAATAGAAAGTTTTCTAAAAAGTGCTTATTGCATATCTTCCCTATGGGTTCGATATTCAGGTCTTAATAAAAAAGTCCTATATTACTTGATAACGGTACATATATTTGCGTAGTATCCTAATATATATAAATTAAAATTTAAATTCTTATTTTTCTTCAAGATCATTTTTTGGTTTTGTTGTGAAATAAGGAAATATAAGTAAAAAATATAATCAGAATTATTGTTATACTGTTGCATATAAGCAATTTCAGGACCAGAACTCTTCGTTACAAAAACTTTGTTTAGCTCTTAGTAAATTTAACTTTGAAGTTTAGAAGTTAGTTTAGTAAACTAAGTTCTTTTAGTTACATTTCTATTAGCATTCATTAAAGCCATTTTAATTTGTCTTTCTTACTTTAATTTTTAATGTTTGAATATTGTGATATATGTTATTATTATAAAAATTTCCATCTTCTAAACTAAAACTTGATAGTTGTAGAATAGGATTAGCCTGAGGGATTTCTTACTGCGCTTCTCTGTGGCATCAATACTGGGGTTTTTAAAGAAAACCCTATATTACTTGAAGCGATATGTGCACTTGCGTAGTACCACCAGTGTGTGAAATTTTCATATATTTTATAACATTTTGATTTTAACTGCTAAATCTAAATTGGCCCAAGTTTTTTGTCATATTGGGATGGGTGAAGTTTTTGTCACTGTTACTTGGGATTTAAATTGACATAAAATACACAGAAAAACAACACACACTAGGGGCCTTCAATTTTTTGGCTCCGTTGCTAGGGAAACTTTAGTAAGATCTTTAGGACAATTTTAGTTAAACATGTAAGTCTTAAATTTGGAATTTATAGTATTATTATATAGTGTGTTTAATTATTGTGTGTTTATTTTAAAGAAAATCTAAAATAAGAAAAATATTTTTGATATCTATCTTATTAGGTAATTCTTTAGATTTGTATGTGTAATTCAAGAGCTGCAGACCTTGAATTTTATAAGTCAGATTTGGAGAGAACTTTTAGGAGATATTTGAAAAGACTCTATGAATTTAATGTAGAAGTGGCAGATCAACGATATAATGAATATTCAGATTTGGATTATAATGTTAGTACCTCAGAAAGAGTAACCCCAAGAGAGTGGCAAATTTTCAAGAAGATATGTTTATAATTTTAATTTATCAGGTTTCAGATATTGAGAGGAAGTTGGATTAATACATAGAAAGATATCCTTAAAGAAACCCAACTTTTGAGGAAAATTCATTTGGACAATGGATTGAAAATGGCCATGAGATACATAATTATTATTCCAATTATTAAAATTGAGGTTGGGAAAATCATTTGGAATTTTAGCAAGATTAATAATTTTGGAGGAGAAGACCAATTTTGCAAAGATAATCACTTTAATTAGACATTTA
Organism: Phalaenopsis equestris; assembly: GCF_001263595.1. Taxonomy (NCBI): domain Eukaryota; kingdom Viridiplantae; phylum Streptophyta; class Magnoliopsida; order Asparagales; family Orchidaceae; genus Phalaenopsis; species Phalaenopsis equestris. Next base: position 12,501 of record NW_018242582.1, read on the forward strand.
GTTGGAATAATCATGGCAATTATAATGACGAACTTTCTTTTCCTCATAATTTTGACTTCAACCCCCAGATAGAGGGGAATGATTTAGTAGAAGAGGTTGTTATTCAAATGGAGAGTGAGCTGGATTGTCAAGAGACCGCAATAAAGAATATTGAAAATCAACTAGGGAAGATTATTAACTCAATTAATAATCCCCCTTAATTTAACTCCAACCCACATGATGAGGATAAGGAAATAATTTTAGAAGAAGTTGTGATTCAAATGAAGAGTGAGCTGGAAAATCAAAAGGTCACAATAAGGAAGGTAGAAAACCAACTGGGGCAGATTAAAAAAGCAATTAATAGTTACCCCCTTCAGATTTTACCTAGTGACCCTGAGATAAACCCTATGAAGGTGAATGATGAGAAATATAAAATAATCGAACTCATATTTAGAAGAGAATTTGAGGATATGTTTCAAAATAACTTTGAATTGAGAAATATGGATAAGGAGATTGAAAGACCAATGAAAAAAAATTCTAAGGATGTCAACACTATTTTTGGGTTGTGGAGTTTCCCGTTGGAAGCTGTCGGTCATCGGAATCGGAATCTCGTCGCCCGCTTCAGAAGGACATTTTAATTTACATATAGATAAAAATTTTATCTAAATTTTTCCCACCCTCAAAAACTGGTAAGCTTAGAAATGACGAGACTTGATAAAATAAACTTAGAAATATATGACATCAGAAATATGAAATCAAACTGACCCCATATTTTCATAGTTTAAATGAAAGAGTGATGTACCTCAAACACAGTATCTATCCGGAAGGATGAACACAAGACTTGAGGACAAGACTTGATAAAATAAACTTAGAAATATATGACATCTGTTTGGTCTGCGAAGCCATTTTATTTGTCGACAATTTCCCCAATCTAATATGAAGAATTAAATAGGTTTGGAAAAGCTGGGTTCGGAAAAGCTTCCTATAAGGGCAAGCCCCTATAGTTAATTACATCTTAGATAACCGAAGTCACCTAAGAATACTCTCGATAAAAATCAGAAAATATTATCTTCAAAGAGTTAAAAAGGATAGGACTTTTCAACAATATCAAACAAAGATGTGTGACATGGGGTTGGCTCAAATTTAGAGCATTTTGTTTTTGGAATCCAAAGGAGGAAGAACTAGGGGATGTCATGGATCCGGAGGAGAACCTTAGTGACTTTCCGGTATATCCTATTGTTTGGCTTCAGTTTTGAGGAGAAATATTTAGGGGTTTCATCTTGCCAATTTTATTAGTTAGGGCTTACATTCGTGTGAAACGATCACACAAATTGCCTGGAAGATGTGAGGATTTAGGTCGTGACGAACGACAACCTCAGAATCCTAAGATGAGTTAGGGCTTAGATTGTACATCAGAGCTATACAAAGGCCTAAAGATGAGGCGATGATTTATGTTGCATAAGCAAACAACCTCAAAGTCCTATGGCTTTGGTTGTATAATTCTAAGGAAGGAATGGTTTAGCTAGGGAAGACAGGTTTTGCTGTTGAAGATGGTCGTGCTGCTCACTATGCTAGCTCCAAGCTCCTCGTCATGGTGAGTTTAAGTTTTATAGTGTGTCAAGTTATGAGGCCCCATAGTTGTAGTTCTTTAAAAATTTACTAGCGCATGTTAAAGTTGATTAGAGCGACACCGGTTAGGATCCTACGATCCCCTCATTCCGGCACCACTATTTTATATTAGATTCACTTAGTCCAAATGAATTTACTAAACTCGACTTAATGAGTTCCATAATTTCATTTAGACCATGGGAAGCCACGTTAGCAACCGTAGGTTACGTCCTTCTAGGAATTCCCGATCATCCGATAGAGACGTCTTAATTTTGTTGTAGTTGTGGTTTTAGTGGTGCTTGTGATTAAATTTTGAGCTATTTTTATATTTTGAATGTTGTGGAGGTGATTTTTATCTTGGTTGATTTTAATTTTGGTTTTGGGTTTTGGTTTTGTGGCTATTCTAATAGTTTTAGTTTTCATGCAGGGTGACATTGTTGTTTAGCATGCAAGTTTTATAAGTATAAAAAGTACAATATGAAAGTACAAGAAAGACGACACTGTAAGCTATAAAAAGCGTAACTGGCGAGTCTTCTCGTTCTATCACCTGAAACTCAAAATGCATCTGAGAGTATTTTATATAAAGCGAAAGTAAGGTTTTTGCAATCTATCCAACCCTAGGTCATACCTTGGTTGGTCCCTATTAATTTGATTAAGGATGATTTTTTTGTTAAGTAAAACATATTAAGTTTAGTAAACCTCCGAGGTATCCAACAAATCTGAAGAAAGAAGCAGGTCCATGCTTATCTCTCACTGCCTGGTGAAACATCTTGAGCTCTTTTTAAACGTATTATGTTGCTTAATAACCCATCCTCCATCCTGTAAATACCAAATACCTTTAATGCTCAATGAACATTGATGTTTCAATTATCTCTAAGTGTAGGGTAATAATCACTTGTAATTTAATTTGAGGATTATGCGGGCGAAGACCCTTAAAGGGGCAAGTTAATTTTATCAAGGCACTTAGCCAAATTTTTAATTTGGGTTTGTAGTGTTTTGAAGATGTTCAATTTTTAATTATGTTAACTTTTCTAATCCTCATTTAACCAAATTTGATTTAGTCTAGGTCACTACTAAGCCCTTTTGATAGATATCTTAGTTATATTTTGAAAGAGATTGAATTTTAAATGATGATGATTCATTTATTTGAAAGTCATTTGAACATCAAATAGGGGTGTTAAATTAGTGAGTTATCAACACTCATAATCATACCCCTAATTCTAGGATCATTTAATTGACTAGATTTCCAAATTTTAATAATTTAAGGAAATTACAAATTTATTCTTTAATAAATAAAAGTGAGATTGGTTTCTACCAATTAATCCCCTTGTGTTTCAATCATCCAAATATGTTAATTGGGATCAAAGGTTACCCATTTCCCTTTCAATTAAGCATCAGAGGAGAAAATGTGATTTTTCAAATTTTAATTTAATTCATATAATTATTTTCATGCTATATTTATTTATATGCAAGAAATAGGATTTTTTAAGGAAAATTCCTAACTTTACCAAGGTAAAACCTAATCCCTTGAAATTTTTTCTAGAGGTAGATTTAGACTAGAGAAACACTTGGGCCAAATTTTATGATTTTTTGAGTTCTATTTTATTTATTAGAATTATTCCAAGTTCTGGAGTATTTATTTATTATAAAAATTTTAAATATGAAAAATTAAGTTTCATATTTTTATTAAATCTCCCTGAGTTCAAGCAGCCCAAAGAAACAAATTTCACATTTTTATGATTTTTCTTTGAATTGTTAGAATTATTTTAGTGAAAAACCATTTTTAGCCTTTAAAAATTATTTTAAGCTTCAAAATTCAATATCTTCACTTATGAAATTAGAAAAAATATTCCAATTGTTGCTAAGTACTTAGGAAACAATTTATAACTTTGTCATCCAATTATTTCTAAGTGCTTAAGGAAAAGCTTAGAACATTTCCATGAATTTTATTATTTTTGTGATTTTTATCATTTTTTAATTATTTAAATATTAAGGAAAGGCTTAAAAATGGAATTTTTATTTTAATTACAAAATTATTTTTAAAAATTTCCTCTAATCATAGAGAACTCCTAAAACTAATTTTTATAATTTTTTGAGTTATATTTTAATTGTTAAAAATTATTTTAGTGTTGAAAATTACATTTAACTTAGAAAATCATTTTGAGTTATCAGATGAGCTCCAAATATTTTTAAATTTTTATGGGGAGTTCTCTAAACTTCAAATTATAGTGGAGATTAAAAACCAAGTCATTTAGATGTTTGTGTTTCCCAAAATTAATTTTTTTTGCATTTTAGGGTTTGTGCAAATTAGGTACATTCTTAATGACTTTGATCTTGAAACATTTTCCCTTTCCAAAGGTTTTTTTGACCATAATAAACCTTCCAAAATTATCTTGGAATTTTATAAGCAACATGCTAATTATTATGATTAAGATTATGCTAATTATTATGATTAATTTATGCAAATAATAGACGTAAACTTGAAAAATATGAATGTCTGTCTAGAGATCTCCTCTAACTTCAGAAAATTAAAAAAATGTTCTCTAAGACAGAGGCAACAACATGCCAAAATTTCAAGACATGATGAAATGTCATGCATGGAGAATCAAAAGACTCAAAATAATGTTTAATTAACTAAAAATAAAATATGCATCAAATAAATTTCAAACCATTTCCACAGTATTCTCCTCTATTCACTAAGCAAGTGAATATTTTTATTTTATTTTTGAAATTTTTCTACACCAAGGTATGAATTTTTGAAGTTAGGGATCATTTTCTGATTTATTTAATTCCCTATTTATTTACTTAAACGCGTGGTGCCACCTCATCTTAGGTGTCTCCGAAGCTCCACGCGTCGTCTTTTGGTTCGGCCACCATTCGACTCGGCAGCCACGCATCTCGTGATTCACACATCGAGAGTTCCTCCTGCCAGATCTCGTCCATTGATGAAATTAATGCGCGATCGAACGGCTCCTCGTCACCATCCCCAAATAGGCTAACCCGTGACTGTAAACACCAAAACCCTAAGATCTCACTCATTTCTCCACCAAATGACCTCGGGTTTGATCCTATGGACTCGTCTAAGTTTGAAGAACATATCCATACAGTAAACATGCCATTAAACTAACCCTAATCAAATATAGAATCAAAATAGGCTTGGGAAGAGGGGAAGTTCAATACCTTTGCTCTGAGAAGGGAAGCTTCAATCAGAGGTGCTCGTAACATTCGGGGAGGTCCAAGGAGGCTAGGGATTGAGCCTCTGGTCGTGGTGAAAGGTCTAGACCAAAATTTGATCAAGGCCGGATTTGAGTGTTAGTCTTGAGCTATCTTCGAGGCTCTATGTGAAGGGGAATTGATAGGCTTTGTCTTGTGGTGATGGTGTGGGTCAGTTTAATTTGGATTTGGTGCACTATAGAGGTGTGGTGAAGAATGTCCTGTCTCCGACAAGGATTTGAGCTCCAAAATTGAACTCTGGCAAGGGGAATTAGGGCAATGAAGTGGTTGGATTGCACTGTGGAGGTCTCAGGAAGCTCAGGGAGTAATTTCAGAGGCTAACCTTAAGAAATTTTCAGCACGCTTAAGAAATTTCATGGCCATGCTTCATGGCCATGGAGGTGGAGCTTTTATAAAAATAGCTTAGGGTGCCTATATGGGCCAATGTATGGGTGCAAAGCTTTGCCTATGTGGAGGGTAGAGAAGCTCTAAATTTAAAATAAGATGAGGTGACCTCTAGGTTTGAATTGGGTTTCAATTTCTTGAGCGTGGCTCACAGTTTTGGCTCCTCCAGTAACTAGGCCGGCCGGAAAGGCTATGGGAGGTGACCAGGAGGTCAGGTGAGCCAGGGGAATATGTCACAACAATTTATTTGGACAGGTGTTTAGTTTTGGCAAAAATCCCTTAAGCTTAAGCAATTTCGGAAATAAATCCCTTGATTTGGGGATCCTTTGGTCCATGGCTCATTTGTGTGATTCCATGGGGTTTAGCCTGGTCAATAAGGTCCAAAATTTGGTTGTGGTGGCTTTGCCTTGACCAATTTGGCTAGATTGGGTCAACTTTTGGTGAAGGGGTCCGTGTAAGTCGTGTAAGTCAATTTGGCTTAAAGATTTGGCTTAAAGTGGGTTTGGGTTAGGCTACCCATGACTTTGATCCAAATTGATTGATCAACATTGTGTAGATGATTTTAAAGAAGATTTTTGGTGAAGTATTGAAGTAATTTTGAGTTCAATTGGAAACTCAATTTGAAGGATTTTGAGATTTTGGTCAATTTGGGCATGTTGGATTTTGGTGGATTTTGAGATTTTGGTCAATTTGGGCATGTTGGACTAGACTTGGACTTAGATTGATCTAGGCTTAGAATTTGGCTCAATTTAATGATCCAAATGATCAAGGAAGATGTTATGAAGATTTTTCATGAAGGAATGGAGTGGAAATTTTTGGGCTAAGGCAATCAATTTGGTGGATTATCGAGATATGGCCAATTTAGGGCAAAATTGGAGATTTTTGGATTTGGGTTAAAATTAAATGAAATTGAGGCTTCACCAAGGCCAATTTAAGGTCAATTTTGATGTATAGGAGTGTTATGAAGAGTTTAGGATTCAAATTGAGACCAATGGAGTAGGCCATGGGGTTTAATTTGGTGGAACCAAGTCACAGGGCCAAAATTGGGGGTCTGACTTAGATCAACATTGGGCTCAAAGCACAAGCCAATTGAGCTTAGATTTGGTTTAGATTGGCCATATGGAAGGTGAATTTGAGTTTAGAATTGAAATTGGAGGAAATTGAGACCAAATTGATGGACATTTGAAGTGAATTTAGGGAAACTAAGCCTTTAAAGACAATTTTGGGGTTTTGGTCAAAATGGTCTAATTGGGTCATGTGGTAGTTGAGAAAAATGCAATTGGGAATATTTAGAAGGTTTTGGGAATTTTTTGGAATTTTTGGAATTTTGGGCTAAGGAGGGGCATTTTGTTAATTTGGCAACTTTTTTTTGGTGATTTTGGGTAATCTGGATGTTTTCAAAAGGTTTGAAATGATTTTTGAACAAGTTTGGGTATTTTGGGTAAATCTGGGAATTTTGGCCAAATTTAGGGTTTCAAGGGTACTTAGGTAATTTGGGGGAGTTCAGAGGAAAAAAGGCCAAGTTGAGTATTTTCTAGAAATTGTTGGATTTGATTCAAATGGTCACATGAAAAGACAAAAAATGTGAGCCATGCATATATCTATTTCTGTACTTGTCTTTAGGGGTGTAAACGAACCGAACACGAACGAACAAAGCTTGTGTTTGTGTTCGGTTCATTTAAAATTTCGTTTGTCGTTTAAAATTTAGTTTGTTTCAAATAAGCTTGTGTTCGTTTCTTAACGAACAAGCCGAACACGAACCGAACATGAGCTGTTCCCGAACGACGAGCCAGTTTGACATCCCTAATATTAGTATATAAAAATAATATTATATATTAATTATATAACTTATATTATATAAATATACAATATCTAGATTAGTATATTACTACTATAGTATATTAATATATTATTATTATTATTTTATTATATATTAAAGTAAATACCATTTCCAAAAAAAGTTGTGAGAGTAAATTAACAGATGAGATCGAAATGAAATTTCATGATGAGTCTAAAATGTTATTTAAAAAAGACTGTATGTATTTTCAGGAGAGGTGTGAAATGATGGACATTACAGAAATAGTAACCTTTTAATTCCATCTGTTCAGAAATCACATGAACTTAAAATGAGTATACCTCATACAATTTTAAAGCCTACCTATTAGAGAATTCATTTACACCACCAGTCTTTATATCTTCATATTCGACTCAATCACAAGATGAACCTAAACTGAATGATGAAATTGGTAAAAGATCTCCTATGAAAGAGTTATTATCATATTCCCTGGTATACAGACAAAATGAATGAGATTCTGATGTTGGGGTAGATTATTAATGTAATTAATAGTTACCCCCCAGAGATTCTACCTAGTGATTTTGAGATGAACCATAAGCAGATGAATGATGAGAAATTTAAAATTATCGAACAAATATTTAGAAAAGAAATCGAGGATATGTTTCAAAAACATTTGTGTTTAAGCAAGAGGATAAGGATATTGAAAGACCAATGAAAAAAATTCCTACTGGAAATAGAAACCCTATTTCCTCAACTAAGACAAATATAGAAAGACCACCTCTACCATTTACATAGTACCAAGGGGAAGAATTGAAAGACAACCCTGAACAAAATAGTAACCTAGAAGAATTTGATCTAGAATTTGAATTATCTAGAGAGAATCCAATCCAAATTTTGAGAGATCTTGAAGTATCATATAAAGATCCATTTCTTATAAAACTTATGGATGATATTAATATGAAAATTGAGAAAATCACTAGAAGAATATTGGATCTAAAAAGAAATATGAGGAACAAGGATATGAATCAATCTAAAAAGGAAGAGCTGAAAGAAAGATTTAAATTCAAGGAATCTGTAGGAATCCTTAGATCTAGAAAAGATTGGGTGATTGATCTAGAATTACTTAAATGAAATTTTGATCTATGTGGAATCATTTGTCGGACTAACGACGTTAAACAAAGCACTTTATGGGAGGCAACCCATAGTTATCAGTGTGGATTGATTTAGTGTGCTTGAGAGTTATGATTGTTAGCGTTGTATCGTGTTCTCTTTAGTGTGGATTGATTAGTTTGATTGATAATTGGTGGATTTTTGGATTGTTAGTAGTTTGATTAGATCTTTGTGTATTATGAGGGACGTGATTCCTTAACTTCTTATTATGGCTAGACTTATATATTCTCTTGTAGTAGTTGGATTGACGAGTCCACTACAACTCGAGTCTCACGTAGACTTGAGTCTTACAAAAGACATTATGATATTTAGTGACAATTCCATCTTAAATTTGTTACTTCTTTTCTCTAACTTTGTTTTCATTTGATAGGAGTAGCTAACCTATTTGATGAGTAACATGTGGATGAATCTACCCTACCCTTATAACTGCTAGAGGTGATTAATTAAGGGATATGGTGATGTCTGGGGTTGGTGCTAGATAACGAATATTTTAGGGATACTCTTATCTTTGGGTTTAAAATCTATAAAATCATTTATAGTAGCAAATATATCTGTGTAGTGATTATGTTAGAAATTGGAAGTAAGTTAGTTAGATGCAATGAGAGAAATGAAGAATTAACCTCATTTACCATGTGTTTTTGTGTTTGTATTACGATAATATAAAGATTTAAAGAACTTATAAATATTTATATTCTTATGTCGATACCTGTTCTGCTTATTAGTCCTTTCTTTCCATTTTATCGATCATGTTTTAGTTTATATTTACTTTCTACTGCATATTGTTTTGTCCTGGTGAATACTTGTAAATGTTTGTGATAGATAGAACTTCTAAACTATTTTTCTTCCTGCTTATATTTTCTATATTGAATGTTATACATGTTTAAAATTAAGTTTGGGGGTAGGAAGAAAAATAAATTTTAAAGTTAGTATACTTTATTATTTTATTTTAGTTTAATATTATTGCAAGCATGTTTTAGGCTTGATTTAATTTCTCCTACTATCATTTTATTTTAATTATACACATATATGAATTTGATAGGATGTTGTAGTACTTAGTAGATTCAAATTTTACTTTTCTTTCCTGCTACATTTTATGAAATTCAGTGTAAGATATTTAAAAATTCAAGTTTGGAGGAAAAGAACATTTTTCTTTTAAAAAGAAGTAAACTAAATTTTATTTATCTTCAATTAACTATATTCTTAAAATTAATTTAACATGACCTTGGATATTAGAGTTTAAATTTAAATGACTATATTTATGTTCGTAAATATTATGGTAAATTTTGGTAAAAGTTTTTTAAAAACGAAGGTCAATCCTAAAGTTAAAGATATTTAGTATGAAATGATAAGACTATGCTTTTCTTTTTAAAGTAAAGGAAATTTTATTTTTGAAGTCTTAAGAATTTTAGAGTTTCATGTAAGAAGAAAAGAATGAAGCTTTATGAAAAATCATAAACTAATATGAATTTATAATGTGAAGAAAGCTAAGGAGTTTTGACTTTAAGAAGGGGATAGTGAAGTTCAAAATTATTAAAGGTTATTCAGATATAGTAATCCTCACTTGAAAAAAAAAGAAAAGAAAGGATTGAAAGAACCTACAAGAAAAAAATAAAAGAAAAGAAAAGAAAAGAAAAACGAGTGAGGAGAAGTTGGAGGAGATGCCTAATAAAAAATTGGCTTCACTTGAATAAACTTAAGAAAAAGACTTTATTACATTTTGTAAACTTATATTAGAGTATTAGTAGCATTACTAGTAATTTTTTCTTGAAGTTCTTTTTTCTTTCTTTTTCATATGAATGTTTTAAGTATCCTTGATATGATAAATTGCAATTCTTCTTGAAATGAATAGAGATTCAGAAATCTTAAATTTGATTACTAAGTACTCTTGGACTTAGAGTTTGAATCTAAGTTATTCAAGTTTTTTCTTAAATATTACTATTTTATTTATGAAACTAAAGTATAGAAGTTTATAAATTAATCACTATCCTAAGTCATATTTTTATGTAGTAAAAGGGTTACTTGAGGACAAGTAACGTTTAAGTTTTGGGGATTTTGATACGCCTAAAAATCACCTACTTTTTCATATAGATTTTATGCTCAATTTTAATGATTTATAATGATATTATACTTTAAGGGAATATATTTTGCAAAATTTTTGTTTAAGGTACAAGAAATGAACTTCTGTAGAAAATGAAATAAAAATTGTGCAATTTGGAATAAAAATGAGGGAGCAAGAAAAAAATTCCAACTTTGCACATTTCAATATGTCTTTCTATGCTTAATCTACTTTACATTTCTCAAATATTTTTAAATGAAATTACACTTTAAAAAAGGTTGTTTTCATACTTATTTTGTAGGAATATCTATTAGGAGTGAAACATAATTGAAACGAGGTGAAACAGAGCTGAAACGGAGCCAAACAGAGAAAAATGGTAGAGCTGCTGCGGAGTGGTCCTTGAGGTGCCAAATTCTAGAAAACTAGTCCATGATGAGCGAAAACTGGCGTATGATACACCAGAGATGAATTTTGGTAGCTTAAGGTAGTTCGGGATGAATTTTGCTCATTTTTTAAAGGGACACTTATTCTAAACAACCCTTGGAGTGATTCAATGCATCTAGACACTTTAGAAGGTTCTTTCATGACAGGATATGTTTCTTGGATCAATGGACATGTCTTTTGAATTCAAAAGGGTTGACTTTTGGATAAAATTTTTTAGGGAATTTTGAATTCTATTTGGAGGGAGGTAGCCTTTTATAAAAGAGAGGGAAGTCTAGGGCTTGAAGAGGAGTTTTGGGGCGTGAGGTGAGTGTGTGTGTGTGTGTGTGTGTGTGTGGCGTGAGAGAGAGAGAGAGAGAGAGGCAATGGCTTTTTGTTTTTTTTAGAGGAGATGGAAGGTGAGAGATTTCTTGTTCATTACACTTGTATGAGTAAATTGAGAGAGCTTGTAAAGAGAGAAAGTCTTGAAGAGAACTTCTAGGGATTTGTTTGGGACGGATTGTGAGATAAGTTGTGTTTTTTATTTCTTTTGTTTTGTAAACTTATTTTTTCAATAAAAACGTGTTTTTGTATCCTTCTCTTGAATTTTGAGTAGTCTTCTTTATCCTTTTCTCTACTTTGAGATATGGTTGTGTGAAGAATTGATTTTGTTTTATACGGTTTTAAATGTTAATATATTGTGTAGCATTGATGGTATTCACAGAATGGGTTATTAAGCTAAATAATAAGTTTAAATGAGCTTGATATTGTGATGATTTGGACGTAGATCTTCATTTACTTTTTTATTTGACCAATTGAAATGTTAAAATGTGTTGAGAAACATATGTTACCAAAGATCTATGATTTCTACAATATGGGGAGAATTACATTTGATTTCATGGGAGAGTATTTCATCCATGGGGTTGAGTGCAAATAAGTAGGGAAATATACTTTGTTGGACGCAAAATTGGAGATTCAGAATAAAAGCCCCAATTTGGTCTAGTTAATTGGAAATTAATGTGATATTGTTAGCCTTAAGGTGAGGGAGTAGTGGGAGCTCTAGGGTGGCAGCCGGTATCCTCCCAGCTTAACCACAGAATTAGGGACCAAACTCTGGACTAGTCAATGTTCTTTATACACTCGGAAGAGGGTAAAAAATAGAATTTCTCCTATTTGGCACAAAACAATATATATATATTAAAATGATTTTAATTTCTTCACAATCCATATACTTATTTTAAAGGGGAATGATGCTTTCTTAAATTTGAATCTTCCGTCAACAAAAACTTTGTTTAGTACTTTGTTTAGTTTTTAGTAAATTTAACTATGAAGTTTAGAAGTTAGTTTAGTAAACATAGTGCTTTTAGTTACATTTCTATTAGCATTCATTAAGCCCATTTTTAATTTTTCTTTCTTACTTTAATTTTTATAGTTTGAATATTGTGATATATGTTATTATTATAAGAATTTTCATCTTCTAAACTAAGACTTGATAGTATTAGACTAGAATTAGCCTAAGGTACTTCTTACTGCGTGTTGACCTCACTTTTGGTTGAGGTCTAGTTCTTCCTCTTTAGTAGCTTAGGGTCTAGCTATAGGACTTTCCTGTTGACTATTCCTAGAAAAATAGAAAAGGAACCCTCACCATTAGAAATTCTAAACTTCTCTTTACTCAACTTGAAACTCTACATATTGGTCCTAACCTCTAGCACTTAGTAGGTGGGGTCATTATGAGGGAGCTCAAGGAGGGTTCTCATAGGACTGTTTGACCTTAGGGTTGACCCTCAGTGTTGGTCTAGAGCTAAGGCACTCTCAACAATCACCTCACTCACAATCACTCACAAATACAAACCCAAAACCTTTTGACTTTAATCCCTTAATCCTTTGAGAGACTCATGTAGATTGTCTCCTAAACCCTCTGGCTCTAGGCTAGGGTTTAGCTAAGACTAGTACATAGAGGACCCAAATGGGGTTTCTATTGGTCCATGGCTTATTTATGGTGGTTAGCTCGCCAATTTTACCAGAAATACTCAACTTGGCCTTTTGCTCCTAAACTCCCCAAAATTACCTAAATACCCTTGAAACTTTAAATTTGGCCAAAATTCCCAAATTTACCCAAAATACCCAAATTTATTCAAAATTCATTTCAAACCTTTTGAAAATACCCAAATTACCCAAAATCACAAAAAAATTGCCAAATTACCAAAATACCCGTCCTTAGCCCAAAATTCAAAAATTCCCAAAAATCCAAAAATTTCCCAAAACCTTCTAAATATTCCTAATTTTATTTTTTTCAACTACCACATGACCCAATTTGGCCAATTTGACCATCTTTGTCCCAAACCCCCAAATTACCCTTAAAAGGCCCAATCTCCCCAAATCCACCTCAAATATCCATCAAATTGGTCCCAATTTCCCCCAATTTCAATCATAAACTTATATTAAAATTCTATGTGACCAATTTAAACCAAATTCAAGATCAATTGGCCCATGCTTTGAGCCCAATTTTGACGTAAGTCAAACCCCTAATTTTGGCCCTATGACTTGGTTCCACCAAATTGAACCCCATGGCCTACTCCGTTGGTCTCAATTTGAATCATAAACTCTTCATAACACTCATATACATCAAAATTTACCTTCAATTGGCATTTTTGAAGCCTCAATTTCATTTAATTTCAACCAAGTCAAAAGCCACAAATTTTGCCCCAAATTGGCTATACCTCCAAATTTCACCAAATTGATTGCCTTAACCCCAAAATTGGCACCCAATTCATGTTGCAAACTCTTCATCAAATTACTATTGACCATTAAAAACAATCAGTTTGGACTTAGCCCAAGCCTAGCCCAAGATAGACCCAAGTCTAGCCCAACATGCCCAAATTGACCAAAATCCAAAAATCATTTAAATTAACCCCCCATTTGAACATAAAATCCTTTCAATCATTCACCAAAAATGTTCATTAAAATCATCTACATCAAATGCATCAATAAATTAGGCCAATTAACATGGCTAGCCTAGCCCAAACCCAAGTATTGGTCATTTTCACCCACTTGGACTCGTGCACCAAAATTGACCTAGACATGTCAAATTGGTCAAGGCAAGGCCACCACAGCCAAATTTTGTACCATATTGACCAAGTTAAACCCCATGGAAACACCCAAATGAGCCATGAACCAAGGGATCCCCAAATCAATGGATTTCATTGCATATTTGCTTAAGCCAAGGATATTTTTGCCAAAACTAAACACCAACCCATTTAATTTTCATGACATATTCCCCTGGCTCACCTTACAGGAGATAGGACAGAGCTCTACACACCTCTACACTCCACCAAATTCAAATTAAACTCACCCACAACATCACCCAAGTGAAAGAAAAAGAAGCCCCATCAAATCCCCCTCATACATAGCTCCTAGCATAGCTATAGACCAACACCTAAAATTGAGCTTGGTTGAATTCATACCTAGGCCTGTCACCACAGGCCTTTCACCACAGCAAGAGGCTTAATCCCTAGCCTCCTTGGACCTCCATGAACACGCCGAGAACATCTGTTTGAAGCTTCCCTTCTCAAAGCAAAGGTATTGAACTCCCCCTCTCCCTAGCCTATTTTGATTCTTCATTTGATCAGGCTTAATTATTTGCATGATTACAGTATGGATGTGTTCGTCACACCTAGATGAGCATTTAGAAATAAAATGCACTTAATTTGGTTAAGAAATGAGTGAGATCTTAAGCTTTGAAAATGGATTGTTCTCAGGCTAAGGCATTGAGGATGATGACGGGGAGCCGTCTGATCGCGTGTTTATCTCATTAGCGGACGAGATCTAGTCGGACAATGCCTTCTTACATGAAATCTGCGGGCTGAGTCAACACTGTGGTGGATGGCAACTTCAAATGAGAGAACTCCACATGGAGTTTCAAAGCAGCCTAGGATCTAGTCAGCGCCGCGCGTTTAAATAGATAAATAGGGTATTTTCGGATTTAAATAAATAACCCTAACTTCAAAAGTCCATATCTTGGTGTAGAAAAATCACAAAAATAAAATAAAAATAACCTCTTGCTCACTGAATAGAGGAAAATAATTTGAAGTTTGTTTGATGCATATTTTTTTTTATTTAATTAAATATGGTTTTGCATCTTTTAATTCTTCATGCATGTAGGAATTTCACCATGACTTGACATTTTGGCATGTTGTTGCCACTATCTTGGGGAACATTTCCCAATTTTTCCAAGGTCAGAAAATATCTCTAGATACAGATTCATATTTTCAAAGTTTATGTCTATTATTTGCATAAATTAATCATAATAATTAACATGTTACTTAGATAAATCCAAGAAATTTTTGAAAGATTTGCTATGACTAGAGAACCCTTTGGAAAATATTTCAATAGTTAAATCATTAAGAATGCACTTAATTTCCACCAACCCTAAAACACAAAGAAAATTAATTTTAGGAAACACAAACATCTAAAAGACTTAATTTTTAAGACTTAATTTTTAATGACTTAATTTTTAATCTCCACTATGATTTAAAGTTCAAAGAACTCCCCATAAAAAATTTCAAAACATTTAAAGCTCATTTAATAACTCAAATTGATTTTTTAAGTTAAATGTTATTTTTAACTCTAAAATGATTTTTAATAATTAAAATATAACTCAAAAAATTATAAAAATTGGTTTTTAGAGTTCTATGTTATTAGAAGAATTTAAAAAAAAAAATTGAAAAAAAATAAAAATTCCATTTTCAAGCCCATTTTTAATATTAAATAATTAAAAAAATGATAAAAATCACACAAATAATAAAATTCATGAAAATATTCTAAATTTTTTCCTAAGCACTTAGGAACAATTAGAATATTTTTTCAAATTTTCGGAATGAAGATGTTGAATTTTAAAGTTTAAAATAATTTTTAAAAGGCTAAAAATGGATTTTCAGTTGAATTTTAAAGTTTAAAATAATTTTTAAAATAAAAAGAAATGGGGATTAATTGTCAACTATGTGAAGTGCGCAAAGATTGAGTAACATATGTGGAAAATCTGAAAAATATGAAATTTGTTTCTCTAGGTTTCTTGACATTCGAGAGATTTAACAAAAATATAAAACTTAATTTTAGATATTTAAAATATTTTATAATTAATAAATACTTTAGAACTTAAAATAATTCTTAAAATTCAAATATAATTCAACAAATCGTGAAATTTGGTTCCAATTGTTCTCTAGTCTAAGTCTAACTCCAGTAAGAATTTCAAGAGATTAGGCTTTTCTTAGTCAAATTATGTAATTTTCTTTAAAAAATTCTATTTTTTGCATTAAAAATAAATATGTAAATTAAATTAAATTTTGAAAAATTACATTTTCTCCTCTGATGTCTTAATTGACCCATGAGTGAGGTGCGATGAAAATTCCAAAGTCATTTGAATTAAATTTGACAAATTATGAAGTGATAGAGCCTTAGGGGCAAAAATGTAATATTGGAAATTTGGCCTTAATTAACAGTTAGGCTTAATTCAAGGAGGGAAAAGGGTAACATCTGATTTCAACTAACTTATTTGGATGATTGAAATATAAGGGGATTAATTGGTAGAAACCAACCTCACGCTTTCATGATCAAGGGATAAATTTGTAATTCCTTAAATTATTAAAATTTGGAAGTCTAGTCAATTTAATGATCCTGGACTTAGGGGCATGGTTTTGGGTGTTAGAAAGTTGATAACTCACTAATTTAATACCCTTACTTGAAGTTCAAATGACAGTTCAAATGACATTTTTATTTTGAGTTTTAAATAAAAATTCAAATCATGAATCATGGCCACTTAAAGCTTAACCTTTTCAAAACTAATTAAGACATTTACCAAGGTCTAAAGGGCTTAGTGGTGACTTAAGCCAAATCAAAATTGACTAAATGAGGATTACAAATCTGATTAAATAAGAATTAGAATAATGAATATAAATTAAAACACTTTGAACAACCTAAGCCCAAATTAGAACTCAAATTGGCTAAGTGTTTCAATAACGCTAACTTGCTCCCCTTTAAGGATCTTCACCCACATAACTTCCAAATTAAGTGGAAAATGATAATTACCTTACTCTTAAGGATAATTGAAACATCAGTGTTCACTGAACAATAAAGGTATTCATAGGATGAATTATTAAGCAGCATAATAAGTTTAAATGAACTTGAGGCTTTTCACCAGGTAGTGAGAGGGAAGCATGGACCTGCTTCTTCCTCTAGACCTGTTGGATAACTCAGAAGTCTACTAAACTTAATATGTTTTGCTTAATAAAAATAAACCTTAATCAAATTAATAATGGGTTGGGTAGGTCACTAAAACCTTACTTTTTTTTGCTTTACATAAAATGCTCTAACATGCATTTTGAGTTTCAGGTGGTGGAACAGAAGACTCGCCAGGTACGCTTTTATAGTTTACAGCATTGTCTTTTCGTAAGCTCTCCACACTGTGCTTACTTACCTGCATGTATGAACAAAACACAAACTTGCATGCTAAAAAATAATGTCACCCTGCATGAAAACCAAAAGTATCAGGATAGTCACCAAACCAAAATCAAAACCAAAACTAAAATCAATCAAGATAAAAATCATCTCCACAACATTCAAAATATAAAACAACTCAAAATTTAATCACAAACATCACACAAATTAACAACTACAATTAAATTAAAACGTCTCTATTGGATGATCTGGAATACCTCAAAGGAGGTAACCTACGGTTGCTAACGAGGCTTCCCACGGTCTAAATGAACTTATGAAACTCATTAAGTTGAGTTTAGTAAATTCATTTGGACTAAGTGAATCCAATAAAAAATAATGGTGTTGGAACGAGGGAACTGTGAGATCCTAACCGGTGTCACTCTAATCAACTTTAACATGCCCCATAAAATTTAAAGTACTTTAACCATAGGGCCACCTGATTTGACATCATAACTTGACACCCTATAAAACTCAAACTTGTCACGGTAAGGAGCTTGGAGCTAGCATGGCGGGCAGCATGGCCATCTTTGACAGCAAAACATGTCTTCCTCAGTTAAACCAAATTCCCTTCCTTAAAATTAAATAATAAAGCCATAGGACTTCAAGGTTGTTTGCTTATGTAACGTAAATCCTCACTTTATTTTTAGGCCTTTGTACAACTCTGTTGTACAATATAAGCCCTAACTCATATTAGGATTCCGAGGTTGTCGTTTGTCACGACCTAAATCTTCACATCATCCAGGCTTTTTGTGTGATCTTTTCACACTAATGTAAGGCTAAATAAAATTGGCAATAAAATTGGCAGGATGAAACAGTTAAATAACTTCTTCTCAAAATTGAAGCCAAACAATAAGATAGCTTGGGAGGTCACCGAGGTTCTCCTCTAGATCTATGACATTCCCTAGTTCTTTGTCCTTTAGATTTCAAAACAAAATTCTCCAAATTTGAACCAATCCCATTTCACACCTCTTTGTCCAATATCGTTGAAAAGTCCTATCCTTTGAAATCTTTGAAGATAACATTTTTTGATTTTTATCGAGAGATTTCTCAGATGACTTTGGTCACTTGAAGATAACATTTTTTGATTTTTATCGAGAGTTTTCTCAGATGACTTTGGTCATTTAGGATGTAATTAACTATAAGGGCTTGCCCTTATAGGAAGCTCCTCCAAACCCAGATTCGCAGACTAAACAGACGTCATATATTTATCACTTTATTTGATCGAGCCTCATCCTCAAGTCTTTTGTTTATCCTTCGGGATAGATATAGAGTTTGAGGTAAAGTTCTCTTTCATTTAAACTATAAAAAATATGGGGTCAGTTTGATTTCATATTTTTCTAAACATTAAAATGTCCTTCCGAAGCGGGTGATATGATTTCGATTCCGGTGACCGACAGCTTCTTACAGCAACTCCTCCATCCAAAATAGTGTCGACACTACACTTCTCCTTAGGATTGATACTAGGGTTTTTAAAGAAAGCCCTATATTATTTGAAGTAATGCGTGCACTTGCGTATAACCACTAGTATGTGAACTATTTTATATATTTTATAATATTTTGATTTTAATTATTAAAGAAAAATTTGGTCAAGTTTTTGACAATGTTAATGGGGATTTAAATTAGCATAAAACACGCTTAAAACAACACACACTACGGGTGCATCAGAGCTTGAAGCTCCGCTTTCCACATAGTTGGCGCTTGAAGTGCCAGAATTGGCGTTCGAGGCGCTGCAACAACGAAAATGACATAAAACATTTCAAAATACAGTTTTTGGTGGGTTTTCATTCTAATAACTCCCAAAGATTGTTTCTTAAACCTATTTTAGAGGGGAAAATGAGGGAAGAGTGAAGGTTTTTCAAATCCAATGGCTTTTCACTCTAAAGATATCATGAGATATGGAATTTTTAACCAGAGAAAGTTTATCAATTTTGATGCACATAAATTATATGATTGAGTTCTCATGAAGAGGAGGCTAATTAAGGAAAGGCGATTTGTGAATCGAGGATTCAACACACCGAATACTAGAGTGGAAGATATTATTGCGTATATACGTTAGGAAGTGCTTTTCTATACCACTGCCGCTATAGTTGTCCCTGTGGTGAAAGAGTTTTATGCAAATCTTCATGGAATCAACAAAGGAATTATCTATGTGCGAGGCAGGTGTGTACAATAAACTCCTTCAAGAATAAATGATATGTTTATGATTAAAAGTGTACCTATTTGCCACTATGCAAATTTTACCCCCACAAGAGAGAATATTAACGAACTCTATCCATTTCTTATGGATGAAGATGTAAATTAGGAGACCTGAGATAATGGAAATGTAAGTTTTTCTTCATCATTGTTGAATCCTACATCTAAGGCGTGACATTTCTTTATTGCATCAAAATTTCTCCATACTATGAAAATTAGCAAAGGGCCAAAGGAGAGTTCTATTTTGAATTACAATATTCAAACTGAAATCCTATTGATGTTGGTGCAATAATTTTAAAGTCGATTTTAGGTTTGATCGTCAACGGATATACTACTGGACTCGGAATCCATCCACTGTTTTCATACTATGCAGTCAATCGTAAGTGCCTTATGAAAGTTGGGAAAAAGTGCTTCTTCCTTATAAGCCTATGGACCCAGAAGTTTATTACAACTGCATAGGAATGGGAGAAGAGAATGATATTAATATTTTGATTGATCAATCATCCCAGAATTCATCACCTATTCAACCTTACTTCAGTTCGAATGCACTTTTAAAGAGGATCAAGAAGATAGAGAAAGAGGTACATAACCTAATGCATGCAATTAGGAGTATTTCTGAAATGCTGGATCATTTGGATTGGAGGATGAAAGAATATTTTGAACATATTTGACATATTGAAGATGGATTGGTTCGTATGTTAAAGAAACGGGCTTGGATTGAGGAAGATTCAAAGGATGAATTTCTTTATAAACCTTCTACAACTTATACGTGCACTACGAATCCATGGGAGATATCCAAGAGGATGATACCAAAGAAGATGTTTGAATTTACTTTATGCATGGAATGCTTATTTAGTATTGCTTAATTATGTTATGGAGTTATGTTGGATTGCATTTACTTTCATTGTTAAACTTTATTTGTGTTTGTTGTTGAGTATTTTGATATTTAGATATCAGTGTTAGGATGTTTTGTTTGCTTTGGACACTGAATTAGATTTATTGGCTTGAAAACTGTTAGTTTGTAACAGTGTGAATTTTATATATAAAAGTGAGTTTTGTGTTGTTTGTGAAAATTTTGTGTTAAAATTGTTGAGTTATGAGTATAAGAATTTCTTTAAGTTAATTAGAAATCGACATATTGTAGTACTAAGCAAATTTTCATAGAAAAGTAAGATATGAAAAATTTTAGCATTGGCGCCTGCGGCGCTAAATTTCTGAGAACGCCAGATTGGGTTAAAAATTGCAAAATAGCCCACTAAAACCCCATTTTTACTGCTTAAGTCATCTCCTACCTATAAAACGTAACCTAGGGCTTGACATTACGTGGATTTGAGAAAATTTCAAGGGCTAAAAATGTTAGATTTCATCTTTTACTAGGAAACTTTTGATTTTCACAATGGATTTATCCCACGTTATGGAAAATCCAAAATTTGGAAATTTTTTGAAGAAGTTTTAAGAAAACCCATGGTGAAAGGTTTCTTACTAAATAATTTTACTTGTGGAGTTAGACTTTTTAATTTTGTAATTTATTTGAACTTTATTTGGATTTTCATAGAAATTCAAATGGCTCTACGAGTGCAAAGAGGAAAGCCTACTAGAGATTTCAACGCAAAGAGATTTGTTAATTATAAGGCCAACATAGTTTCAACACTCAAATGGACTCAAGAAAATTAATCCAAGGACGAGCATTTGCCATTCTAGGTGACGAGATCGAGAGATTGATCATCGCTAAAAACTGGGATAGATTCTACTACTTCACTGTAGTAGCAATTGTTCTTATGATTCAAGGGTTCTATTCCAACTTGCAATTTACTTCTGATGATCACATCTTTTTGAGAGGTAAGCAAGTTGAGTTTTCTAGAGAAAAGACTAATGCATTTTATGGATTGAGGAATGTATTCCGTTGTGAATACATTGCATTCGTGATGACTGATTCATCATTAGATGAAGTAATTGCCTTTTTTACTGCTGGAAGAGGAGAATGGAAATTTAAGAATAATAAGAAAGTTATTTTCTCCACTTCCATGATGAATTTTCAATCAAAGGTGTGGCATTAATTCATCTCTACAAATTGCTTCCAACAAATCATCTCAGCGAAGTAACAAAAGATAGAGATGTGCTAAATTTCTGCATTCAACAAATTAAGGTAGTAGATGTCGGTGCTCTTATAGTACATCATACTCAGAGTATAGCCAGGAGTGCTATAGCTCATGTTTTAGGAAAACCCTTCCCTGATTTTCACTTTATGTGAAAAATCAGAAGTAGAGTTCCATAGAAATAAGGAAAAGCTGCAGCCACATAAACCTATTAGGAGACATACAATCCAATGGAATGAATCATTTACTGAATCAGGAGTGGAGGAAGAGATAAACCCTTAACATCTACTGTAGGGCCATCTACTTCTAAATCTGCTTCACATGAGAGCATCATGGAGAAGCTTATGATACAACAAATGGATACGGTGAATCTGCAAAATAGGATTGGAGGATTAGAAGCAAGGAATGTTTATAATGATGAATATAAACAGAAGAGAGTTCAACATGATATAACATATCAGGAGGCTATGACTAGATATATAAGGGGTGAATATAATGTGGAATTTCTACCTAACCCCAGTTTTACTCCTTATGTGCCAGATCATGATGAAGCAGAAGGAGAAGAAGAAGAAGAAGGAGAAGAAGAAGATGATGATGAGGAAAAGGATGAAGACTAATTTTATTTTAGGAGTTTATTTGTTTTTTTGTTATTTTGATTGTTTGTTTTTTGTTTTCTTTTAAACTATTGTAGTAAAACTTTTGTTTTAACATTGTACTGTGGACTTAACTGTATTAGTAATAGTATATTTTTATTTTCCTGCATTTTTAGCTATTTTTAGTTTCTATTTATATTTTTAATTCTTAGCAAATCCTTAAAATTATCTTGTCTTTCATTTAATGCTTTAAAACTTGATTTTAAGTTAGTACCTGCAGTATACCATTGCTCAGATTCATATTCAGAAATCCTCTACAGGTTAGCTTTTATATTTATGCATTTGCTATTTTCTTTTACCTATAAAATTTGTGTACTGAATATTTTTAGTAATTTAAAAACTTACGTTTGGGGGAAAGAAAAAATTCTTTTAAAAAGAGGTGAACTAAATTTTATTTGTCCTCAATTAATTATATTTTTAAAAATTAATTTAACATAACCTTTGATATAAAGGTTTAACTTTAAATGACTATATTTATGTTTGCAAATATTATGTTAAATTTAGGTAAAAGTTTTTAATAATGAAGGATATTTGGTATGAAAGGATAAGACTATGTTTTTCTATTTAAATAAAGAAAATTGTATTTTTGAAGTATTAAGAATTTTAGAGTTTCATGTAAAGAGAAAGGAATGAGACTTTATGAAAAATCCATTGAAACTAATATGAATTTATAAAGTGAAAAAAAGTACAAAGTTTTAAATTTAAGAAGAGGATAGTGAAGTTCAAAACTATTAAAGGCTGTCCAGATATAGTAATCCTTACTTGAAAAAAAAAAGAAAAGAAAGGAAAGAAAAAAGCCTAAATAAAAAAAGGGAATGTGAAGCTTGAGGAGTTGCCTAATAAAAAATTGGGTTTACTTGAATCAACTTTAGGAAAAGACTTTATTACTTTTTTTAAACTTATATTTGAGTATTAACACCCTTACTAGTAAAGTTTTCATGGAGTTCTTTTTCATATGGATATTCAAAATATCTTTGATATAACAAATTACAGTTCTTTTTGAAAAGAATAGAGATTTAAAAATCTTAGATTTGATTACTGAGTATTCTTAGACTTATAATTTTAATCTAAGTTATTAAAAGTTTTTCTTAATATTATTATTTTATTTATTAAACTAAAATGTAGAAGTTTATAAGTTAATCTAATCTAAGGCATATTTTTAGGTAGTAAAAGCGTCACTTGAAGACAAGTAATATTTAAGTTTGGGGGACTAAAATGTAGAAGTTTATAAGTTAATCTAATCCAAGGCATATTTTTATGTAGTAAAAGTGTCACTTGAAGACAAGTAATATTTAAGTTTGGGGGATCTTGATACACCAAAATAATGTGTTATTTTAAGTATACATTTTGTTGCAGATATATCAATTTTAGGCATGTAGAGCAAAAGTAGCAAAAAGGATAAAATTTGGAGCCAAAATAGCCATATTTGTGATTTTGGCGCCTCAAGCGCTACTTTATAGAGAGCTGACACTTGAAGCGCCATACTTGGCACCCACGCCTGAAGCGCCAAAATTGGCGCCTAAAGCGCCGGAGACCAAAAATAGCGCAAACTTAAGTAACTTGGCGTCTGAAGCACCAAAGATGACTTTTTATGAATTGTCGACGCTATTTTGTGGGTTTGAGGGGAGTTGCCCGTAAGAAGCTGTCGGTCACCGGAATCAAAATTCCGTCGTCCTCTTTGGAAGGACGTTTTAGTTTACATATATATTTAGTTTTAGAAAAAAAATATATGAAATCAAACTGACCCCATATTTTTCATAGTTTAAATGAAAGAGCA
>NW_018242582.1:36602-38147 GCF_001263595.1 Phalaenopsis equestris
CTCGATAAAAATCAGGAAATATTATCTTCAAGGAATTTCAAAGGGTAGGACTTTTAAATGAAATCAGACGTAGAGGTGTGAAAAGGGATTGGTTCAAATTTGGAATATTTTATTATAGAGTCCAAAGGAGGAAGAACTAGGGGATGTCATGGATCTAGAGGCGAACCTCGGTGACTTCCCAATCTATCCTAAAGTTTGGCTTCAATTTTGAGGAGAAAAAAACTAAGTGTTTCATCCTGTTAGTTTTATTAGTTAGGGCTTACATTCATGTGAAACTATCACACAAATAGCCTGGAAGATATGAGGATTGAGGTCGTGACATACGACAACCTCGGAATCCTAAGACGAGTTAGGACTTATATTGTATAGCAGGGCTATGCAAAGCCTAAAGATAAGGTGAGGATTTACGTTGCATAAGCAAACATCCTCGAATTCTTATCAATTTGTTGTTTAATTCTAAGGAAGGAAGATTGGTTTAGCTAGGGAAGACAAGTTTTGTTGTTGAAGATGGCCGTACTGCCCACCATGCTAGCTCCAAGCTCCTTGCAGTGACAAGTTTGAGTTTTCTAGTGTGTCAAGTTATAATGCCAAATCAGGTGACTTATGGTTGAAGTTCTTTAAATTTTATGAGGGCATATTAAAGTTGATTAGAGCGACACTGGTTAGGATCCTATGGTTCCCTCATTCCGACACCACTATTTTCTATTAGATTCGCTTAGTCCAAATGAACTTACTAAACCCAACTTAATGAGTTCCATAATTTCATTTAAATCGTGGGAAGCCTTGTTAGCAACCGTAGGTTACCTCCTCCAAGAGATCCCCAATCATCCGATAGAGACATCTTAATTTAGTTGAAGTTCTAGTTTTGTGTGATGTTTGTGATTAAATTTTGAGTTATTTTATATTTTGAATGTTGTGGCGGTGGATTTTTTCTTGGTTGATTTTAGTTATGGTTTTGGGCCTTGGTTTTGGTTAATATGCAAGTTTATGTTGTTTTCATACATGTAGGTAAAAGCAAGTATAAGAAAGAAACAAGATAAGCATAAAGAGAAGCATGTAAGGACAAGGCCCAAGAAAGACAGTACTATAAACTGTAAAAGCGTACCTATCGAGTCTTCTCGTTCCACCACCTGAAACTTAAAAATGCATGTGATGACATTTATGATGGTTTTCCTAAATCTATGTTGTATTTTGGTGAGTCCTTAAAAGTTTAATTAAAGATGATTTCATAGAACAAATTATATTAAGTTTAATAGACCTCTGAGGTATTGAACAAGTTAGGAGGAGGAATCTTATCGATGCCTCCCTCTCACCAACTGGTGAAAAACCTTGAGTCTATTTAAACTTATTATGTTGCTTAATGGCTCATCCTATGAATGCTTTTGATGCTTAGTGAACATTGATGTCTTAATTATCCCTAAGAAAGGGGTAATTATCATTTATCATTTAATTTGAAAATTATGTGAGTGAATTTCCTTAAAGGGCAAGTTGGTGTAACCTGAACACTTAGCCAATTTTTTTAATTAGGCTTAGTGGTGTTTCAAG
>NW_018242582.1:39724-44564 GCF_001263595.1 Phalaenopsis equestris
AATTAAAAATAAAATATTCATCAAATGGACTTCAAATTATTTCCACATTGTTCTCTTCTATTCACTGAGTAAGAAGGTATTTTTATTTTATTTTTATGAATTTTATACACAAAGTTATGTATTTGTGAAGTTAAGGGAGTTTAAATTTATAGAAAAAGCCCTATTTTTCTACTTAAACCGCGCGTGCTGACTGGATCCTAGGTAGCTCCGAAGGCATGCGTGGCGTGCTCTGGTTGGGCACCACCGTCCACGTAGCTGTTGACTCGGCCCGCGATTTCTATCCCGAAGCGCTGTCCAACTTGATCTCCTCCGTCTATTTGATACACGCTCGTTCAAACGGCTCCCCATCATCATCCCCAATAGAATGATCTCGTGACCGTCCACACTAAAACCCTAAGATCTCAGCCTAGACTCAACCAAATCACCTTGTGTTTGGTCCTATGGACTTGTCTAAGTGAGACGAACACATCCATATGGTAATCATGCAATTAGATTAAGCCTAATTAAATCGAGAATTGAAATAGGCTCGGGAGGAGGTGAGGTTTTATACCTTTGCTCGGAGAAGTGAAGCTTCGATCAGAGGGTCTTGACACGTTTGTTATGATCCAAAGAGGCTAGTGATTGAGTCTCTGGTCTTGGTGTAAGGCCTAGGTATGAATTCAATCACAGTCGGGTTTGATCGTTAATCTAGAGCTATGGTAGAGGCTCTGTAGAAGGGGGATTTTATGAGGCTTTAGCTTCTTTCTTGGTTGTGAAGGTGTGGGTAGGTGGAGTGTGGAGATGTGATGGGCTCTGTCCTGGTTTCCGACAAGATTCCAAGCTAAAAATTGAGCTCTGGCAATGGGAATTGGTGAGGGAAAATGGTTGGAATGCACTGAGGAGATCTTAGGGAAGCTCTGTGTGAAGTTTGGAGAGACCTCACTAAGGAAATTTTAGCACCCCTCCCATGGCCGTGGAGGTGAGTTTTTATAAAAATGGCCATGGGGGTGGCTCTCAGGGCATAAGCTTCGGTGCATTGTGGTACTTAGGTGGAAGACAGAGGAGCTCTATCAATTGGTTTGGCTGAGCTGGCCTCTAAGTTTGATTTGGGTGAGGTTCCAAGGGGGTGGCTCTCAGTTTTAAGATTTTCCGGCCACTAGGCCGGCTGGCCAGCCAGGGAGAGGTGGCTAGGAGCTCAGGACCTCAGGGGAATATGTCACTGCAATTTAATGTGTTTAGGCTTTGTTTTGGCAAAAATATCCTAAGTTTAATAAAATATGGAATGAAATCCCATAATTTAGGGGACCTTTGGTCCATGGATTAGTTTAGGTGGTTTTAAGATGTTTAAGCTGGCCACTAGGGTCCAACTAATGGCTGTGGAGTCATTAATTTTGGTGACTTTAGAGTAGTTAGGTCATCTTTAGTGCATGAGTTCAATGTGGGTTCAAGTGATCAAAGCTTGGTTTTGGGCTAGGCTAGGTATTTGGTGTAGATTATCATAAGGAACAACTTTCGTGACGAATGGAAGTGGTTTTGAGTTCAATTGAAGGGTCAATTTGAAAGAATTTTGAATTTTAGTCAATTTGGTCATGTTGGGCTTAACTTGGGTCTAGCTTGGGTTAGCCTTAGGATAAGTCAAAATTGACTGTTATAAAAATTTACTGTTATAAATGATCAATAGGGGCTTCATGAAGAGTTTTCAACATGAGTTGGATGCCAATTTTGAGGTTAAGGATATCAATTGGGTGAAATTTGGGGACTTAGCCAATTTGGGACTAAATTTGGGAATTTTGGATTTAGGCCAAAATCAAATGGATTTGAGGCTTCACCAAGACCAATTGATGGTTGATTTTGATGTGTAGGAATGTTATGAAGTTTTTGCAACATTAATTGGGGCCAATTGACTAGGCGATGTGTTCCTTTTGATGAGATTAGGTCATATTGTCAAAATTGGGGTTTTGATCTAAATCAAAATTGGGCTCAAATCATGGGCCAATTAAGCTTGGATTTGGTTTAGCTTGGCCATATCATAAGTGAACTAGTGTTTAGGATTGAAACTAGGGCCAATTGAGATCAAATTGATGGACATTTGGGTTGAATTTGGGGAAATTTGGGTCTTTAAAGGCAAACTTGGGGATTTTGGTTAAAGATGGTCAAATTGGCCAAATTGGGTCATGTAGTAGTTGAGAGAAATGAAATTGTGAATATTTGGGATTTATTGAAATTTTATAAGAATTTTGGGTTTTTTTGGGATTTTGGGCTATGGAGGGGTTTTTTGGTAATTTGGAGGTGTTTTAAGGGCATAAGGCCAAGGTAGGTATTTTGGTATAGTTGAGGTACCAACCATCACCAACAAGCCATGGACCAATGGAAACCTCATTTTGGGTCCTCTACATAGTGGTCTTAGCTAAACCATGACCCTAAGGCTGGTAGGTTTAAGAGACCATCTACATGAGTATCCCAAAATGATTAAGGGACCTAGGCTAGAAATTTGAGTTCAAGGTTGTGAGTGATTGTGAGTGTAGTGAGTGTAGTGAGTGTAGTGAGTGCCCTAGATCCAGACCAACACCCAGGGTCAACCCTAAGGTCCAGCAGTCCTAAGGGTGACTCATCTTGAGTTTCCCCCATAATGGCCCCACCTACTAAGTATTTAGAGGTTGAGACCAACATGTGGAACTTCAAGCTGAGTAGAGAAGAGTTTGGAATTTCTAGTGGTGAGGGTGCCTTTTCTAGTTTTCTAAGAATTTTCAATAAGAAAATCCTATGGCAAGACCTTAGGCTACTAAAGAGAAAAAAAAACTAAACCTCAACCATAAATGAGGTCAATAAATGGACCCTCAATAGGAGTGGTGTGCTGGGCAGGCACACCGCTCATATTGGCGTTTACCAACAAGATCAACCAAAACCAATACAAACTCCTAAGTCAAAAGACCCGGAAGTATGTGTAGAGTCGTGTGTGTGATTTGTTTCTGTAGGGGAATTAGCAGGTGAGTGTTTGATTAAGTCAAGAAGTAGGGACTCTCGCTGGGGATTGGAGAGTGGACTGAGTTATGAAATTTTAGAATGTTCTAGAGGATGGGAACCAGTATGCAAGTGTTGACCTCGAGGCCTCATTCTATGGGAATTGAAATTTAGATATTAATTTAAGAAGAGAGAGAGTCAGGATGTAAGGACTGATCTCTCAAATGTAATGAATCAGAAATATGAAAATGAGAATTGAAATGTATATTAATTCTCAAAAGAGAGTGTCAGAATGTAAGGACTGACCTTGAATGCAATGAATCAGAAATGTAGGACTGATTCGGAAATGAGAATTGAAATGTAGGTCAATTCTCAAAGGAGGGTGTCAGAATGTAAGGACATACCTGGAATGTAATGAATTAGAAATGTAGGACTGATTCAGAGATGAGAATTGAAACGTAGGTCAATTCTCAAAGGAGGGAGTCAAAATTTAGGTATCGACCTCAAATGTAATGTGTAATGAATCAGAAATGTAGGACAGAAATGTAGGACTGATTCCGAAATGAGAATTAAAATGTAGGTCATATCTCAAAGGAGGGTGTCAGAATGTAAGGACCGAACTCAAATGTAATGAATCAAAAATGTAGGACTGATTCAGAAATGAGAATTGAAATGCAGTTCAATTCTTAAAGGAGAGTGTCGGAATGTAAGGACCGACCGCAAATGTAATGAACCAGAAATGTAGGACTGATTCAGAAACGAGAATTGAAATGCAGGTCAATTCTCAAAGAAGGGAGTCAAAATTTAGGTATTGACCTCAAAATGTGAGAATCAGGATTTAGGTACTAATTCGAAGATGTAAGAATTGAAATTTAGGTATCAATTCAAAGATGTGAGAATTGAAATATGGGTATCAATTCGAAGATGTGAGAATTGAAAATGTAAGTATCAATTCGAAGATGGAAGGGTCGAAATTTAGGTATCGACCTTGAATTGTGAGAATCAGGATTTAGGCACTCATTCGAAGATCTAAGAATTAAAATTTAGGTATCAATTCGAAGATGTGAGAATTGAAATGTGGGTATCAATTCAAAGGTGTGAGAATTGGAATGTGGGTATCAATTCAAAGCTGTGAGAATTGAAATTTAGCTACCGACCTCGAATTATGAAATTCAATCAATTCAAAGATGTGAGAATTGAAATGTAAGTATCAATTCAAAGATGAAAGGGTTGAAATTTAGGTATCGACCTCGAAAAGTGAGGATCAGGATTTAGGTACTGATTCAGAGATGTAAGAACTGAAACTTAGGTATCAATTGGAAGATGTGAGAATTGAAATGTAAGTATCAATTCGAAGATGTGAGAATTGAAATGTAAATATCAATTTGAATATGTGAGAATTGAAATGTAAATATCAATTCGAAGATGTGAGGGTCAAAATTTAGGTATCGACCTCGAAATGTGAGAATCAAGATTTAGGTACTGATTCAAAGATGAGAATATGGAAATTTATAAAGCAATTATGGTGTTGAATTTGCCAAAGTGTATCATGTGAAAATGTTGATTTTGTAAGAGATTTGTAGAGTTTTGTGAGTTTTTGTGTAGAATGTGAAATTCTTCGGGGATGTGCAGAGAGTTAGTGTAGATAACGATGGTTGTGCTGCGCGCACAAAGAGTAGGAAGTTATGAAAACGGAAGAATCCACTCAGCAGGTCTGTTTTATTTTCTTGTTGTTTTTATCACATTTAATTTTTTAAAATATGTTTTTAAGGTTTTAATTTTAATTGGTTGATTTTAAAAGGAAATTTGTTTTGTTATTTACTCATTTGTGATTATTTTTCATTTATGTTTTATTTATTGTTGAAGATTTGTTGTTTCGTTCTTTATTCATTGAAATTCT
>NW_018242582.1:44787-49776 GCF_001263595.1 Phalaenopsis equestris
GTTAAAAGAAAGAAAGTGAACCCTCTATACCAGGTATGTTGAGCTCCTGATCAAGCAGACCTTCTAAGTCATGCTCCAGGATAAGAGTTCCCTTCGCATGTACTTAGAGGTAAAACCTTCTCACAGCTCGTACGGAAATAACTCCTCCAATTCTGGGTCCTGCTGGAATCCATACGGTATTTTATTGTTGTCCATTCTGCAGAAGGTTACAGATACCGTACGGTGTCGCACTCCTGGAATGCAGTGCTTGGCAATGTCTGCACCATTACCCTTCAGGACAAGTACTGAACCAAATGGAAGAGGAATCTCCACAGCTCCTCTGTATTTGCCAGAGCCAACTATATTGATTTCTTTTCCAAATAGAATATTGCTTTTACTCATGAACAAGACCGTGCAGAAAGGTCTCACAAAATCTTGATGGTCGATGTGTGGGGGAATGCAGTCACCTTATTCATAAATGTTAATGATGCAACTATTGAGAATGCAAGTAGCAGGTAGAATATTCCACTTGACCATTCTCTTGATCATCTATTTTATCATTGGTGGTAACGAAACCGCATGGTTGTATCTGAGGATCCCAGTCGGATTCCCCTGTCTATCATTCGTGAAACACATTGTATGGTAATTCTTTGCTTTCCCCTCATCCATTTCTTCGGCTCGGAATATGTCCTCTCCATGAGAAGGCCCGCTCGGCCTCTGTCTCTTAAATCAAAGATGAAGTACAGAATGCTTTTTTCATCAGTCTCAGAGAAAACCCTAGTGTATAGCTCCAGGCCTTCCAATATATTGATGAACTTTCCCTGAACTTCTTCATAGACTTGAATTCTCTTTTATTTACTCTGCTTATCTTGTAGTATTCTACCATACTAGGGGTTGGCAGCCGCACGAGCGTTCCTTCGATCCGGAACATGAGATTCAGCCTCTAGTGGGATGTATGACCCTGGGCTCCATGGTTCATGCTGATCCGTCCCCAGTGGGACATATGGTTCATTTGTCGTGAAGTCTAGAGTCTGAGCCTCGTTGGTTCTCGAAGTGTATTCTTCTAATGCACTGAAATGCTGTAGATGCAACACTTTGTAATCCGGGCATTCTACAAATGCGCCCGTGACTGATGTCTCGGCTGGTACCTCAACATTGCATGTTGGGCAACCCTTGCATAAGATATCTGGAACTGGAAGCGCATCTGATTCTGTCACAAATTCTGACTCACCATCCGTAGTGAGCAGGCTGGTAGAAGTTTCTCTCAGATCTGGGTTGTAAATATGTCCCTTAGGAATCGGGGTAAGAAAATTATTCGCATTTTTCTGGTGTTTGCGTTCTTGTCGTGGGAATGCTCTCTGCTACTTTCGACTTTCATTTTTGCGCACCGTCCTCCGGAGTGGAGTATTCGGTAATCGTTAATTACGGGCACCTATCAGGTCCTTTGCTAGAGTAGTTGCCATGAGGACAGACGACTAGGCCCCTCCATAGGATCTTGTTCTGCTATCACGTATTTACCTTTGCATGACACATTGTCCTTAGTGTTTACCCTCAACAGCGAAGGCAGTCCCTCCTTTCCTTTACTGCTGACTACGTCCATTAGAGGACCCTCGTAGTCCATATCAACTTGGTTGAAATCCATGTTGAAATTTATGACACCTCCTTGCGGCGGCATCTCTTCATTCAGTGCAAGGTTCCAGTCGTCCTGGAAGGCAAAGATCAGCCTCTATCCTGACATTTTTT
The DNA here is from genome assembly GCF_001263595.1 of Phalaenopsis equestris. NCBI lineage: Eukaryota > Viridiplantae > Streptophyta > Magnoliopsida > Asparagales > Orchidaceae > Phalaenopsis > Phalaenopsis equestris. Next base: position 46,510 of record NW_018242582.1, read on the forward strand.
ATAGACGATAGAAAAAATGTCAGTGGGCAAAAACTTGGCACGAACAAGAACAAAACAAAGTATTTATGAAAGTAAATTTTAGTTTGTTTTGGTGAAGAGGATTATTCATTTTATGTGTGAGTTTCGTTTAATTTAGTAGGGTATTTAAATTTGAAAGTAGAAAAGAGAACGTGTAAAGTTCAAAAATCTTTTTTTTTTCAAAATTTTTAGCATAATGAGGTTAATTACAAAATTTGGACCCGGTCATAGACATTTGACCACATAAACCTAAAACAATCAAAGTTTCAAAGTTTCAAAGAAAGCAGAGGCAAGCGGCATTGAGCAGCATCAGGTTGCGTAATTGGTTTTCAGATATCGTCCATTTATCGGTAACATGGGTATTTCGCCCTGGAAGTCCATTAAATCGTCGGCTCCTTTTGTATAGACCTTCTCTATGATAAATGGTCCCTCCCAAGTTGGATTGAATTTTTCACCTATTTTGCGGCGTACAAGAATAGGTCTTTTAAGCACAAGCACGAGGTCACCAACTTTGAATGTCCTTGGGCGGACCAATTTGTCACGGGCTTGTACCATTTTTTCCTGGTAGAGCTCCAAATGTTGTTGTGCTTCTTGTCGTTTTTCCTTGAGACTCTCCAGTTCTTCAAGTCAGAGTTTTGCACTTTCTTTCGTTGTGAGTTGGTTGGCAACGACGACTCTGAGAGATGGTGTCTGGATTTCTAGTGGTAGCACTGCCTCGGCTCCGTACACGAGCATATAAGTTGTACACTGAGTGGGAGTCCTGAAAGTCGTCTGGTAGGCCTACAAGGCTTCTAATAGTTTGTTGTGCCAATCCCTTTTATTTTCATCCAGTATTTTTTTCAAAATCTGTACCAGTGTCTCATTGAAAGCCTCAACCAGACCATTTGCTCTGGGATAGTAAATTGTAGATTATCTCCAATCTATCCCATGTCTTCTGACAAAATTTTTGATCTTTGTACTATTGAAAGTTGTCCCATTGTCAGAGATTATTCTTTGCGGTACTCCAAAATGGTAGATGATTTGGCTTTTGAAAAATTGAAGGACCCATAACCTCACGTAACGGTACTGCCTCTGCCAAGTTGGAGAAGTAATCGGTAGCGGCAAGTATAAATCTGTGTCCTCTGGAAGACGAAGGGTCTATCGGACCTATTGTGTCGGTGCCCCAACATTCTAACGGTCACGAGGCGACAGTTGGGTGTAAGGCATTCGGAGGCTGGTATAAGACCACCCCATTCCCTTGGCATTAGTGACATCTTATGGTTGTATCCATGCAATCAAACATCCTTGCTGGCAAATAATACTCAAGTCTTTTGATCTTCATCTTCATTTTTGGCCCTAACTGGTGAGCACCACACAATCTGGCATGTACTTCTTGACAATATTTTGTGCTTCGGCTTTGCTCAAACACCGTAGCCACATCTGGTTGAATGATCATCTATAGAGAATGTTCCAATCAGGGCATAAGACATAGACCTTCTTGTGATGTGGTGCGACTCAGACTTGTCTTCTGGCAGCTTTTCAGTATGCAAATATTCTATTAATGGCTTGCGCCAATCTTCATTGATGTCTGCAACTGTATTTACTGTTTCTTCTTTTTCGAGCTTGTGTAGAGTTTCAAAGTCAATCCGAGACAAGACTCATCTTCCTTGCACTGAGACTTTAATGGAATCCTCCGGGGGACATACCATTTCCTTAGAAAGTTTTGCTAGAGCGTCGGCGTGGGCATTATCTCCCCTAGGAATCCGGTAGAAAGTCACATCCCGGTAGAAAGTGGTAGAAAGTCACATCGGGAATCTGCTCTAGGAGCATCATTGTGTACCGATGGTATTCTGGTTTCAAAATTTTGTATTGTCCGGCGACTTGATGGATGACGAGTTGGGAGTCGCCATGGATGACAATGCTTGTTATATCCATTGAGATTACCATTTCTAATTTCATGTAATTTGATGATTAAAGCTTCATATTCTACTTCATTGTTGGTGCACGGATCTGTCAGGTGGTATGAGAAACTCAACATAACTCAACATACCCTTATAAAGATCAAACCAATCCCTACTTTGCCTGGTATAACTGTGCCTGATCCTTTGTCTTTCCTGGCTGACGAAGCGCCATCAAAGTAGATTTCCCAGCAGTGCGCACTGGAATAGTCCATTTGTAGTATTTGCTCGTCTGGTAACTCATCGTTAAGAGAGGACCCAACTGGCAGTGGGTGTGCAGCGAGAAAGTCTGCTAGTATCTGTCCCTTGATAGCACGAAGGAGAACAAAAGTTATATCAAATTGCAATAAGATCACTGATCATCTCGCTAAACGTCCGGAGAGTGTTGGTCGGGTAATCAAATATTGCAATGGATTAACTTTTAAAGATTAGGGTAATCTTATGAGAAAGCATGTAATGTCTAAGCTTTTAGGTGGTGAAAATTAACGTTAGACAATGTTTCTCAATAGGTGAATACCTTATCTCCGTCAGTATTAGACGACGACACGACGACTCAATTAGACGACGACTCAAGTAGTAGAGTGCATTTTCTTTACCCTCATCATTGACTTGGGCTAAGAGGGCTCTGAGAGAGTCATCTAAAGCCGCAATATAAGGTATCAACGGCTTCCCTGGGCTAGGGGCTACCAAAATAGGAGGTGTCATTAAATATTGCTTAACGTCCTCAAAGGCTCGCTGACATTTCTCTTCCCAAAGAAATTTGACATCCTTTTTAATTAATGCTGAGAAAGGCTGACACCTACTTGAGAGATTAGAAATAGAACGTCTCAGATATGCTAACTTCCCCCGGAAGAAACGTAGTATGCTAACTTCCCCCGGAAGGAACGTAGTTGTTTCAAGGTTTTAGGAGGAGGCATTTCCAAGATAGCTTTAATCTTATGCGGGTCAATCTCAATTCCCCGATGACTCTCAATTCCCCGATGACGGATGAATCCTAGAAATTTCAAGGAGGAAACGCCAAAGGCGCACTTTAAGGGATTCATTTTAAGGTCATATCATCGTAACCGTTCAAACACGATCCTCAAATCGTGCAAATGGTCTATTTTCCGTTTACTTTTGATGACCAAATCATCCACGTAGCATTCTACTTGGTTGTGAATGAGGTCATAAAAAATCTTTGTCATTGCACGCTGATATGTTGCTTCAGCGTTCTTTAGGCCGAACAACATCAATATGTAGTAGAAAATTCCAATCGGTGTTCTGAAAGCTGTAAGTGCTACATCCTCGGGAGCCATCTTGATTTGGTTGTATC
>NW_018242582.1:50024-51616 GCF_001263595.1 Phalaenopsis equestris
AATTACCTTGGCGATGACTTGTTGTTCTATTTCAAGGCGCATTCTCTTGGGAGATTATTTTACTGGGGTTATATTCTTGTTCACCCCAAGTTTATGGACTGCAATTTCTGCTGACAGTCCTGACATTTCATTGTAGCTCCATGAAAAGCAATATTTGAATTCTATTAATAGTTTGACCAGTTCTGCAGATTCTTCATCATCAAGTAGAGAACTTATAAATGTAGGACGGGGCCATTCTTCAGCCCAAGGTTAATCTCTTTCAATTCATCGATAGTAGATTTAATTTCCTCCTTAAATTCTGGCGGAGCATATTCTATTGGTTGATCAGTAGAGTCATCCTCTATATTGAGGCAATCCCCTTCTGACTCACTAGTGATAACCATGCAAAATTCAGAATCATCGACTGGTCCAACAGTACCGAATCCGAGACCTTCTTTTGAATTGGGAGTTTGACTTTTAGCATTCCATAGTTTTTCAAAAAGTTGAAATTTATCTTTTGGCATTTGGTTTGGTAAGTGTCCCTGTTGAATCAACTTTTGAACACAAGGGGAGAAGTAACCTAAAGGCAATTCCATTAATTCATTAGAATTAACATCCAAATTTACATGTTTTTCAAGCTCAGAAGAGGTATATTTTTCAAGCTCTTTGATCTGCAGGTTGAAGCACGATAAACCTTGATCGTTTTTAAACCAACACTATGGACTTCCTTGACCTCTAAACTCTCGATATTTTGCAAGAGAATCGGAGTAAGGGTCATAGTATTCACATAGTGGTTTATCCGATCATACATTGTTTCATATTCATTTTTCTCTGTATCTTCTAAAGATTTCTTGTACTGAGGTCTCTTCTGCTTTGTCATCATTATTTCATTATCAGAACTGTTTTCATCACTAATGTTGATGGTTTGCCTAGTCCATTGAACAATTAAATTGATCTTTCCTCGTCCACGTCCCCGGCCTCGACCTCAGGTGCGTGAACTAGAAGAACCTTCACCAACTCATTGTAAGAGAGTGGTAGAAGGTTATTGAAGCGGAGTTGTTTGGCTTGCTCTTTGTGATTCTTTTGAATCTTCATTTTTATTTGTCAAAATCTCGCGCGAGAAGACAATATTCTTTGGAGGTGCGTAGTAGGCAGCATCTTCATGGATATCAACTTTATGCACTGAAAATGGTTGTAGGTCTCCCTTGATGGAATTTTCTTGACCATATTTGCGGTATTTGATGCACTGGTGTAGATATGATGGAACCATATTGAGCTCATGAATCCATGTTCAACCTAGTAGAGTGTTAAAAGAGGTCTCAACGTCGATGATAAAAATTTTAGCGGTTGTCACAAGTTCTCCAACCTTCATAAGTAATGTAACTGATCTAAGAGCTATTTCTCCCTTTTGGTTGAATCCTCTTAACATCATTTTATCGACCGTAAGCTCTTGAGCTTCGATATCCAAATAGGCCAATGTCCGTAGACTCATCAAGTTAAGAGATGCCCCAGGATCTACTAAAACTCTGGATAACACAAATATGCCAATGCTAACGGAGATGTAGAGCAGACAGTTGTGGTCGGCGGTACCGCGCCACCAGTCTTCTCCTGTG
>NW_018242582.1:51844-55909 GCF_001263595.1 Phalaenopsis equestris
ATTTTATCTTGATTATGTGGTTCTTCCACTAGTGGAGGTGGGGGTATCTCTTCTCGAGTCATTATTTGTTTTCCTTTCTCTGTTGGAGCTATTCTTGGTGGTAACACTTTTTTGCTCCTTAAGTTAACTTCTGTGATTTCTTCTTCTTGAGATATCATTGTTGAATCTTCTAGTGTCTCTTCCTCTTTGTTGGAAAGATCTAAGTTGATGGCAAGCAGTGTACCATGATGCTCGAGAATTGGCTCTTCGTTATCGGTGTTGTCGTAAGCGATATCATTGATGCCTTCTTTGGACTTGACAAGGAGTTCATCAGACTCAAGTACCATTTGAGGATCATTTTAGGAATTGAGATCGAACCTAGATCGGTCATAATCGGTTACGTTATCACCAAACACAGTTAAAATGTAGTCGAAATCACAATCATTATATTTATAAGACCTCGGAGGGACAAAAAAATAATCATACAAAGTCAAGGGTTCGAGGATTTTCTTCCCCGCGACAACCAATCTAGTAGAGGCAGCCCCTCTTCTACCCCACATGCTATCAATCTATTGGCAGTGAAACTTTTCTTCTTCTTGTTCTTTATCCTTGACAAAGACTGATTTCTTGACGAAACCTTCATCTCTGTCTTGGTATGTTGCGGACTCTAAAGAGAGGCTTGTATTGATGCAGATTGTATCTTGTTCAGTATTTTCTTGGACGATCTGCTCTGGACCTCATTCCATTCTTCTTTGATTCCATTCTTCTTTGATATTTGTAGAAGCTTGTTTTGATGAATCCTATTTTGATTAAGGAACCTCCTGAGTTCATCCCAAGTTGTACTCCATACATCTATCCTGGCATAACGATCAATTGGGGAGATTGGCTTGGCCGAAATCATATTTATGGAACCTTTTTCAGGTTCTTTTAAATATTCTTTCAGGATTGTAATGTTCTCTTCTTTGAGGTTCTTCTCATTTGAGGTTCTTCTCTGTTCTCTTCTTTGAGGTTCTTCTCAAGCCAGTCCTTAAGGAAGAAGTGCCTGAGCAACCGGTGCCTGAGCAACCGGTGGTATGGGCAATAATTTGGCTCATTCTTCTTATCCACCTCTTCGCGTTTCTTTGGATCAGTTAGTTTGAATTATGGTTTCTTCATCAGGTTTTTGAATATTTTAGGTATGGCTTCATCCTTGAAAGAACACACAACTTTCTGTCACTATAATAGGGATATTATTTTACCCACTGTTTGAGGTGATCCCTCCAGAGGCGGCCATTGGTTGGATTGACTGATCTGTTTTTGAGCGTGCTGTGACAAAGACTGGCGATGTTCTTCTGCTTATATCTTTATCGGTTGCTTTCCTTTGTCGGCAGTCGCTACTACTCCTGATTTCTTTTCGAACACTCTGGTCACCTTAGCCTTTTCATGTGGCTCCATGTGTTTTATCTCTTCTTGAAGACTGCTGGTTTTACTAAGTAGCTTCTCGAAGTATTTGATGGTGAGTCTCTTAAGCATGAAAGCTACTGGCCCATGAATGCTCTTGAGTAGAATTTCAATCACATGATGTTCCTGTAGCTGAGGTTCACATTTCATGCTACAGTTTCTCCACCTCAAAACATAATCTACCAAAGTTTTGTTGGACTTCTGCTTTTCCATCATAAGCTCTCCGATAGACACATGGTGCTGTGCCTCAGCAAATATTTTCACAAACAACTGCTCTAATTTAGAAAATGTTTTAACATACCTATTGGGTAAGTCAGCGTACCAGTCGAAAGCAATTTCTAACAAGCTGCTGACGAATTGCTGGCAGAGTAGAGCTTCATTATTTCTCGTGTTGCCAAAACTGGCTAAAAAATGTGTTATGTGTTGTGTCGGATTCCCAGTCCCATCGATTATCTTGAATTTTGGGGACACAAATCCCTTGTGGAAAGTTACGGTATCAAACTCCTCTAGGTAAGGTCTACCCTTCAAAATTGATGCATCGCCCCTAGATTGAGTTAAGGCGTCCTACACTTGTCAACCATTTGCTTGAGCTCCTTTTTTGGCATGGAACCTGATGGAGAATCTTTCTTTGGTTGTTCAACTTTGTCCGTTGAAGTAGCCTCTCTTCTTTCAGCCATGATGTGTATGATTTCTGGTTGATTAATTTCTGAAGAAGCCAATCTCGGTGCTTGTGATTGCTCATGAATCATGAATGGTGGCCATGGCGGTCATAGCTGCAGTCATCTCTTCTATTCTTTTCTCTAGTAGACTGACTTGCTCATCCCTTAGGAGGATAACCCTACGCAGCTCATCTACGGCATTCTTTTCTGTGTGAGGTTGAGCCTCATGCGCATATGTGGTAGCTCTAGTTTTGATCACATGGACATCCATGAAATCCTCCTCCAGGTAATCATTGTAATCAAAATCTTCATTGTCACTATTGACAGAAACTCCGTGCTCTTGAGCTAACTCGGACATCTCAATCCTGAGTTTTTCAAATTTCTCTTCAATTATTGATTCCTTGATTGCTTTATGATCTAGAGGACCTTGGATGATATCCTCTAATTGTTCCTCCATCTTGCTGGCTATTGTAGCGATGCAATAATGTCAGATTCTTCAGGCATTGCTTTTACTTCCTGCCTTGCAGGCTTACTGAACTGTATCGGTGCAGCGACCTTGTGTAACCATCTTCTTTTTCAATGATGATGTCTCAGGATAGGGCGTCTTAGTAGAAACATCGGTATGTCAGGGAAGGTATGCTCCTCGTGGTGTAGACTGACTACAGTGTCAGGTAATTGCTTTGTCTTTATCTCTGGGATTGTAGGAATGACGGGTAAGATCTTTGGACCCAGTCTTGACTTAACTGGTCGATGGCCTGTGGTCCTAGTGGCAGTATGATCTGTAGTAATCACTGCGGTATCAACTCTGTTCCCTAAGTGGAGCCAAACGGGAATGCAAGTAGGCGGTGCTCCACTTGTCTTACGGGATTATCTGGCGGATTTGACGCCTTTCAAAATTTCCTTCTTCATGCGAGGAGAAATTGCATCCCCCATTAGTTTAAGTAACTTGTTAACCGAACATCCTTCTTTGGTAGCAAGCCTTCTGAAAACTGCGCTAACTCGAGTGGTAGGAGTGAATTTCTTTTCCTCCTCACTGTGTCCATGAAGTGATGGTAATGCAGCAGCGATCCTCCAGATACTCTCATATCCATCAGTATCTGTCAGAGGAAGGAATCTACTCCCTCATAGAAGTGGATAAATTTCTGGTAGCACTTCTCCATCTTGATGAGGTTCCTCATCAATAGGTGTCTCCTCGAGAGCATGGGCTTTAATGGCCCTCCTAACTCTTCTATTGCGGTTCCTCCTTTGAGTTCGGGTCGGTGGTATAGTCCTTCAGCTTGACCCGATTTCAAACACGGGTGGTGGGAAAGTTAATCACTCAGTTGGATCTTCAATAATTATCACCTCCTTCCCCTTAGTAGCAGCGGGGATAGCAGGTTTGACGGGTGCCTCGACAGCAGTAGCTTTAGCCATCTTGCAGGCAGGGAAGTCTTGAAGGTAGTTCAGATTGAATTCTGCATACGGTTCTTATATTTCTAGAGTGGCGATCTTCATTACCACGAACGGGTCTTTCCCGAGGATGACCTCGAGATCTTCAAATCTAGCTCCGAACTTGATGGTGGGAGCAACGTTAAGGGCGTTGCGGTAGCTGCGGTCCTTTGGCAGGTTGCAGGAAAATGTCAGCGTTGGATAGGCCCTTACAACGGGCTTTAAGACAGAAAGTTTTAGGGTTGGCTATATGGCCAAAAACCTTGTAATCTTTATTGCAAGAACTGAAAAATAGAGTCTGATTTGTAGACCGGGCGGGTCTTGATTTATGAGTATTTTAAAAAAAAAATAAGGGGTGTAAAATTTAATTAATGCAAGAAGTTTCAAAGTGCGCACAACATAACAAGATTTGGTTTAATTTGTGAAAAAGCAAATCAAATTTGGAAGGGAGATGTGAAATATTTTAGGACCCAGGGCGGGACCTAATTAGTGGCAGAAAATGCCCAAGTGGAACTAGTCCACCGACACACCTATTGGGGATCCGACCCCATATAAAAAT
>NW_018242582.1:56095-61067 GCF_001263595.1 Phalaenopsis equestris
GACCTCATATTTTCATAATTTAAAATGAAAGAGTGTTGTACCTCAAATCTTGTATCTATCCCTGTCGGCATTATTTCGAGGATGGTTTGTGGGGAGTTGCCCGTAAGAATCTATCGGTCATCGGAATCGAAATCCCGTCACCCTCTTCGGAAGGACGTTGAAGTATGAAATCAAACTTACCCCATATTTTTCGTAGTTTAAAATGAAAGAGCATTGTACCTCAAATCCTATATCTATCCCGAAGGATAAACACAAGAATTGAGGATGAGGCTCTATCAGATAAACTAAGGAAATTATGACATCCGTTTGGTATGTGAAACCCTTGTGTTTGCCGATAAGTTCCCCTATTTAATATAAGGGATTAAATAGGATTTATATTAAGTTGGGTTTGGACATGCTTCCTATAAGGGAAAGCACCTATAGTTAATTACATCTTAAATGACCAAAGTCACTTAAGAAGACTCTCGATAAAAATCAGGAAATATTATCTTCAGTTTGACTTCAGTTTTGAGGCGAAAAAAATTAAGTGTTTCATCCTGTCAATTTTTTTAGTTAGGGCTTACATTCGTGTGAAACTATCACACAAATAGCCTAGAAGATATCAGGATTTAGGTTGTGACAAACGACAACCTCAGAATCCTAAGACGAGTTAGGGCTTATATTGTATAGCAGGGCTATTCAAAAGCCTAAAGATAAGGTGAGGATTTACGTTGCATAAGAAAACAACCTCAAATTCCTATGGCTTTGTTGTTTAAGTCTAAGGAAGGATGATTGGTTTAGCTGGGGAAGACAAGTTTTGCTGTTGAAGATGGCCGTGCTGCCCACCATGCTAGCTCCAAGCTCCTCGACGCGACGAGTTTGAGTTTTCTAGTGTGTCAAGTTATAATGTCAAATTAGGTGGCCTATGGTTGAAGTTCTTTAAATTTTATGAGGGCATATTAAAGTTGATTAGAGTGACACCGGTTAGGATCCTACGGTTCCCTTGTTCCGGCACAAATATTTTCTATTGGATTCACTTAGTACAAATTAACTTACTAAACCCAACTTAATGAGTTCCATAATTTAATTTAAACCGTGGGAAACCTCGTTAGCAACTGTAGGTTACCTCCTCCGAGGGAACCCCGATCATCTGATACAGACATCTTAATTTAGTTGAAGTTGTAGTTTTGTGTGATGTTTGTGATTAAATTTTGAGTTGTTTTATATTTTGAATGTTGTGGCGGTGATTTTGTCTTGGTTGATTTTAGTTTTGGTTTTGGGCCTTGGTTTTGGTTAACATGCAAGTTTATGTTGTTTTCATACATGTAGGTAAATGCAAGTATAAAAAAGAAACAACTTAAGCATAAAGAGAAGCATGTAAGGAAAAGGCACAAGAAAGACTGTACTATAAACTGTGAAAGCGTACCTGGCTAGTCTTCTCGTTCCACCACCTGAAACTTAAAAATGCATGTGAGGCACTATAAACTGTGAAAGCGTACCTAGCGAGTCTTCTCGTTCCACCACCTGAAACTTAAAAATACATGTGAGGGCATTTATGAAGAGCAGGAAAAGTAGAGTTCTCGGGGGGGTTTCTAACCCTATGTCATATTTTGGTGAGTCCTTAAAAGTTTATTTAAGGATGATTTCATTGAGCAAAGAATATTAAGTTTAATAGGCCTTTACTCGAGTCCATTTAAACTTATTATGTTGCTTAATGGCTCATCCTATGAATACTTCTGATGCTCAGTGAACATTGATGTCTTAATTATCCCTAAGAAAGGGGTAATTATCATTTATCTTTTAATTTGAAAATTATGTGAGAGAATTTCCTTAAAGGGCAAGTTGGTGTAACCCGAGCACTTAGCCAATTTTTTAATTAGGCTTAGTGGTGTTTCAAGAATGTTTGATTATGTTATGTTTATTTCTCTAATCCCCATTTAGTCAATTTTTATTTGGCCTAAGTCACCACTAAGCCCTTAAGACCTAAGTGAATGTCTTAATTAGTTTTGAAAATGTTAAGCTTTAAGTAGTCAAGTTTCATGATTTAAATTTTTATTTGAAACTCAAAAAAGGGGTATTAAATCGATTAATTATTGACTTCAAAAGTGCTACCCTTAAGTCGAGGGTCATTTAATTTTAATAAACATCCAAATTTTAATAATTTAGAAATTTATTAACCTATCTTTTCAATTGGAAAAGTGAGAATGGTTTCTACCAATTAACCCATTATGTTCCAAACATCAAATAAATTGATTAAGATCAGAGGTTGCCCATTTCCCTCCTTAACTTAAGCCTAAATGTTAAATAAGGCTAAACTTTCAAAATTACACATTTGCCCCTAAGGCTCTAACACTTTATAATTTTTAAAATTCAATTCAAATGACTTTGAAATTTTTATCCTACCTCATTCATTGGTCAATTAAGACATCAGAGGAGAAAATGTGATTTTCTAGAATTTAATTTATTCTATATAATAATTTTCATGCAAAAAAAAAGGATTGTTCAAAGAAAATTCCTAACTTGACCAAGGTAAATTCTAATGCTTTGAAATTTTTACTGGAGGTAGACCTAGACTAGAGAAGTCTTTGAACCAAATTTTATGATTTTTTAAATTCTTTGTGATTTATCAGAATTATTGTAAATTATGGGACATTTATTAAATATAAAATATTTTAAAAGGGGAAAATTAAGTTTTGTATTTTTTGATTGTTGTATTTTTGAAAAATCTCTCTAAGGTTAGAGAACCCAAGGGAGTAAATTTCATATATTTTTTTTATTTTTCTTTGATTTATTAGAATTTTTTAGTGGAAATCCACTTTTTAGCCCTTAAAATTTTTTTAAGCTTTGAAATTCAATATCTTTATTTAGAAAATCAGGAAAAATATTCTAATTGTTCCTAAGTGATTAGGAAGCAATTTAGAACATTTTCATGAATTTTATTATTTTTGTGTTTTTTTATGAATTTTAAATTATTTTAAATATTTAAAATAGGCTAAAATCAAGTTTTTATTCTAAAAATTATTTTATCTTTATAAAATGTCCCTGATCACAGAAAAATCAAAAAACTAATTTTCATAGTTTTTTGAGTTATATTTTGATTTTTAAAAATCATTTAAGTGTCAAAAGTGTTATTTATCTTTAAAAATCAACTTAAGTTATCAAATGTACTCAAAATATTATAAAATTTTATGTTGAGTTCTCTGGATCAGGAATCAAAGTGCAGATAAAAAATCAAGGCATTTAAATGTTTATATTTTCCAAAATTAATTATCTTAATGATTTAGTGTTTGTAAAATTTAAGTGCATTTTAAATGACTTGACCCATGAAATTATTTTCAAAAGTTTCTCTAGTCGTGGTGGACCTTCCAAAATTTTCTTGAAGTTTTCTAATCAAAATGCTAATTTGCATGATTATTTTAAGGAAATAATGTGCAAAAACTTGAAAAATATGGATCTTTCTCTAAGAACCTCCTCAGACTTTAGAAAAATCAAAGGATATTATCTTTAACAGAGGCACAACATGCCAAAATTTCAAACCAAGGTGATGTATCAATATGAATGGAGAATCAAATGATTTAAAATAGTTTTTAATTAATTAAAAATAAAATATGCATCAAATGGACTTGAAATTTACTCCCGATTGTTCTTCTCTGTTCAGTGAGCAAGAGGGTATTTTTACATTGTTCTTCTCTGTTCAGTGAACAAGAGGGTATTTTTATTTTTTTGGTGATTTTTCTACAAAAAGTTATGGATCTTTGAAGTTTAGGGAATTTAAATAAATAGAAAAAGCCCTACTTTTCTACTTAAACCGTGCGTGCTATCTGGATCCTAAGCATCTCCGAAGGCATGAGTGGCACACTCTCGTTGGGCGCCGCCCTCCACGTAGCTGCTGACTCGGCCCGCGGTTTATGTCCCGAAGCGCTGTCCGGCTCAATCTCCTCCGAGTCTCCTCCGTCCATTTGATACACGCTCGATCAAACGGCTCCACGTCATCGTCCCCGATAGAATGATCCCCTGATCGTCCACAGTAAAAACCTAAGATCTCAGCCTAGACTCAACCAAATCACATCGGGTTTGGTCCTATGGACTCGTCTAAGTGAGACGAACACATCCATACTGTAATCATGCAATTAAATTAAGTGTAATTTGTAATTAAATGGAGAATCGGAGAATCAAAATAGGCTAGGGATGAGGTTAGGTTTTATATCTTTGCTCTGAGAAGTGAAAAAGAAAGAAAAATGAAAGTGAGGAGAGGGTTTTGGCACGTTCGTTATGATCGAAGAGGCTAGGGATTGTGTCTTTGGTCTTGGTGTAAGGCTTAGGTATGAATTCAATCACAGCTGGATTTGAGTGTTGGTCTAGAGCTATGGTAGAGGCACTGTGGAAGGGGGATTTTATGGGGCTTTGGCTTCTTTCTTGTTTGTGAAGGTGTGGGTAGAGTTAATTTGAGTTTGGTGGAGTGTGGAGATGTAATGGGCACTGTCCTGGTTTTCGGCAAGGTTCCATGCTCAAAATTGAGCTCCAACAATGCGAATTGGTGAGGGAAAATGGTTAGAATGCACTGAGGGGATCATAGGGAAGCTCTGTGATGTTTGGAGAGGCCTCACTAAGGAAATTTGAGCACCCCTCCCATGACCGTGGAGGTGAGTTTTTAGAAAAATTGCCATGGGGATGGCTCTCAGGGCATAAGCTTGGGTGCATTGTGGTGCTTAGGTGGAGAACAGAGGAGCTCTATCAATTGGTTTGGCTGAGCTGGCCTCTAGGTTTGATTTTGGGTGAGGGGCCATGAAGGTGGCTCTCAATTTTGAGCATTTCTGGCCACTAGGCTGGCCAACCGGCTAGGGGGAGGGGGCTAGGAGCTCAGGGAACCCCAAAGGAATCCATCACAACAATTTAATGCAAATGTGTTTGTGATACCAAATTTTGGTAAGGATATCTTAAGCACATGCATTTTTGGAAATAATATCCCTTAATTTGGGGGACCTTTGGTCCA
>NW_018242582.1:61092-78217 GCF_001263595.1 Phalaenopsis equestris
ATTTCATAGCGTTTGGACTGGCCACATAGTCCAACTAATGGCTGTGATGGAGTTAATATGGTGACTTTAGGGTGGTTAGGTCGCATTTAGTCCATGGGTCTAAGTGACCAAAACTTGGGTTTGGACTAGGTTAGCCATGTCAGTTGGCTCAAATAAATGTTGGATTTGGTGTAGATGATCATAAGGAACAACTTTGATGACGAATAGAAGTGGTTTTGAGTTCAATTGAAGGATCAATTTGAAGGAATTTTGAATTTTAGTCTGTCACAAATAGGCAATTGCAATAAATATATAATTTTAATACCTCTTAAATAACTAATTCTATTAATGTGAAGTTCAATATATAAGAAAGCATCCTTCTCCTTGTCAAGAAATTAAAGTGAATAAATAAAGTGAATTAGTTCAAATTGGATCGTGCCAAATAGGAGAATACCTATTCTTTACCCTTTGGCCCAGGCATAAAGAACCTTGACAACTCTTATGCTTGTTCATTAAATCTGCGGCTAGGCTGGGAGGATACCGGCTCTCACTTCGGAGCTCCCACATTCCCCTCACCTTAGGGCTAACATCTACACTTCAGCACCCAAACGATAGGACCGAATTGGGGATTAACTTCCAAGGACTTTGACCTCCCTGAATCTTGGATGTAATCTTCACTTTAGTTGTAAAACTCAACATATTTTAACAAATCAATTGGCCAGATTCAAAGTAAATTAAGATCGAAGTGAAAAAATCATCACAACTTCTTTAAAATTCTCAAGGCTCAACTCATTCAAATCACCATTTTACAAAATCTTAAGAAAATGAGAAAGACAAAGAAAAATACTCAGAACTCATGGGGAAGATACAATAAAACTTGGATACAATAAAACTTAAGATACAATAAAACTTGGAATTTATAGTTAAAAGCAAAGTCATACAAACTACAATAAGTAAATACCACTTATCTCTAGTTCCTCCCCAGGCAAACTCCTCGAAGTTCCTTTGAATCTCCATGAATTTATGGTAAAAATGACAGATCAACAACATTATGAATTCATATTTGGATTATAATGCTAGTCAAGAACCCCCAATTATTGAGGAAAATTTATTTAGACAATGGATTGAAGCTAGCCATGAGATACATAATTCTTATTCTGATTATTATAACCCAGTTTGGGAAAATCATTTGAATTTTAACTGGAATAATAATTTTGGAGAAGAACAATTTTGGGAAGATAATCAATTTAATCGGACATGTTGTTGGAATAGTCATGGCTATTATAACAATGAACTTTCTTTTCCTCATGAATTTAACTCCAACCAACACGATGAAGAGAAGGAATTAATGTTAGAAGAGGTTGTGGCTTAAATGGAGAGTCAATTGGAATGTCAATGGGTTGCAATAATAAATATAGAAAACCAATTGAAGTAAATTTTTAATTCAATTAATAGTTATCCTTCAAATATTTTACCTAGTGACCTTGAGATAGACCTTGAGGAGAAAAATGATGGGCAAGATATAACTACCTAATTAAGAGGTTAAAGAGAATTGGAGGATATGGTTCAAATAAATGTTAAGTTGAGAAAAGAGGAAAAGAAGATTGAAATAACAATGAAATAAATTGCTAAAAAATTAGGAAAATCTATTTCGTCAACTAAGATAGATATAGAAAAACCACCTTCACCATTTCTTCAGCCCCAAGGGAAAGAATTAGAACATCACTTGAGATAGAAGAGTAATTTAGTAGATTTGATCCAAAATTTGAATCATATAAAGAGAATCCGATCCACATCACTTAAGATAGAAGAGTAATTTAGTAGATTTGATCCAAAATTTGAAACATATAAAGAGAATCCGATCCAAAATTTAGAACTTGAATTATCATCTAGAGATTCATTTCTTATGAATTTTTAGGATGATATTAATTTGCAAATTGAGAAAAGCATTAGAAGAATATTGGATCTAGAAAGAAGCATGAGGAACAATGATATGAATCAATTTTAAAAAGGAAGAGCTGAAAGAAAAATTAAAATTTAAGGATTTTTTAGGAATCCTTGGATCTGAAAAAGATTGGGCGATTGATCAAAAATTACTTGAATGGAACTTTGATCCAAGAGGAACCCTTTGTCGAGCTGTTGACGTTAAACCTAGCGCTTTGTGGGAGGCAACCCATGGTTATCTTTTGTTAGTGTGTTTAGGAGATGTATTTGATATGTTTATTTTAGTGTGGATTGATCATTTTGATTGATGTTGGTGGATGTTTGGATTGCTTGTGAATAGATTTGATCTTTATGTGTCATTGTGGATTGATTAGTTTAATTGATATTGGTGGATGTTTTGATTGTTTGTGGTTTGATTTGATTTTTGTGTGACATGAGGGAGGTGATTCCTTAACTTCTTATTTTTATGGCTAGACTTCTATATGTTCTCTTGTAGTAGTTGGATTGACAAGCCCACTATGACTCGGGTCTCAACTGGACTTGAGTTTTATAGCAGACATCCTAAATTTAGACAGTTATAAATCCATCGCAATTTTGTTACTTACTTTTGCTGACTTCGTTTTCATTTGGTAGGAGTCATGAACCTGTTTGATGAGTAATTGGCGGATGACCTTACACTACATTTATAACTATTAGAGGTTCTTAACTTAAAGGGACAAGGTAATGCCTGAGGTTGGAGCACATCAGCCAATACATTTGGGATAACCATATTTATGGGATTATACTCTATAAAAAAATTTGTTAGTACCTAATTGATCAGCTTAGTGATTTCGTTAGAAATTGGAGGTAAGGAAGAGAGGCATGATGAGTTAAAGGAAGAATTAGCCTCATTTATCACATATGTTTGTTTTTATGTTACACTAATATAGAAGATTTGGAGAACACTTAAATATATATTCCTATGCCGATACCTATCATTCTTGTTAGAAGATTCATTAGTTTAATTTTATTCTGGCATGTTTAGTTTAGATTTATTTTCAGTTGAATATTTTTCTATCCTGATGAATAATTGTATATGTTTTGATAGACATTTGTGGTAGATATAAATTATGAACTATTTTTCTTCCTGCTTATATTTTCCGTACTGAATGTTATAAATGTTAAAAATCAAGTTTGGGGGTAGGAAAAAAATATATTTTAAAGTTAACGTACTTCCATTTAGTTTAATATTATTAAAAGCATGATTTAGGCTAGCTTTAATTTCTTCTGTAGTCATTTTATCCTGATTATACATGTATATGAATTTAATAGGATGATGTACTAGCTGGTAGATTTAGCTTTTACTTTTTTTCCTTCTACATTTTATAGAATTGATTGCAAAATATTTAAAAATTTAAGATTGGGGGAAGGGTGAAAAACTTTTTGAAACTAAACCATATTTGTCCTCAATAAACTGTAATTTTAAAAGTATTTTAACATAATCAGTGGTATGTTGGGGTAGCTTTAAATAACTATATTATTGATTTTATAAATGTTATAGAAGACTTAGGCAAAAGTTTTTAATAATAAATGTTAGTCTAGAGTTAAGTATTTTTGTAAAAGATAGTATAATTATGCTTTTACTTTTGAAAGTAAGGAAAATTATATTTTTTAAAATACTAAGTATCCTAGATTTATACTTAGAAAGAAAGAATTGAGACTCTATGAAAAATCTTTATTAATGTTAAATACACATTTATCAAGTAAAGAAATGTGAGAAGTTCTTAACTTTAAGAATGGGATGGTGAAGTTCAAAATCATTAAAAGCTAGCTAAATATAATAAACTTCACATGATATGAAAGAAAAGAAAGGATTAAAAAAGATCCTAAAAGAAAAAGAAGAAAAAATCAAAAGAAAAAGGAACACAAAAAATAAAAATACGTGAGGAGAAGCTTAAGGAGATGACTAATAAAAAATTGGCTTCACTTGAATCATCTTAAAGAAAGGGAATTAATTACATTTCTAAACTTTTTATTAAGTATTAGCATCCTTACTAATAGAGTTCTCATAAATTTTTTTTCCTGTAATTCTTCTAAGTATCCTCAGTATGAAAAATTACAATTATTCTTGAAATAAATAGAAAATCAGAACTCTTAAACTTAACTACAAGATATTCTTAAATTTTAATTTTAAACAGAGTTATTAAAAATTTTTCTAAGGTTTCACTATTGCATTAATAAGACAAAAACTATAGAAATTTTTAAGTAAAACTCACTACCATAAGTTATAATTTTACATAGTATAAAAGGTTACTTGAGAACAAATAACCTTTAAGTTTGGGGGAAGGATCCACCTTAAAATTACCAATTTTTAGGGTACATTTTATGTTCATGTTATGCACATCTTTGATGATATTGTACTTTAAAGGAAGGTATTTTGCATGTTTTTGTTTCAGACATTAGAGTTGGAGTTTTAGCAAAATTGAAGTATAAACGGTGCAATTTGGAGCCAAATTGAGCAAGGAAGAAAAGTTTGATCTGACGCATTTTGATATGACTTTCTATAGTTAATTTTTTCTATATTTATCACATATTTTTGAATGAAATTACACTTTAAAGAAAATTTATTGTCATGTTTATCTTGTTGGTATAACACTAGGAGCGAATCGAAGTTCAAACGGGGCAAAATGGAGCTAAAAAGGAGCAAAAGAGGTGTGTCTTCCGCAAGGGGCGCTATAACGCTTAAACTGGCCATAGCACTAGTTACAGCTAGAAACATGTGATGTAGTACTTAAGACAGTTTCTCGATAATTTTTGGTCAATTATGGGCCATTCTAGGACGTTCTAGAAGCTTCTAGATAACTTGGACGCCCCATGGAGTGGTTAAATGAATCTAGACACTTATGAAGGCTTTTAGATGAAGAAATGTGTCTTTTGGAGTGAAAGGGTGTGTCTTTTAGATGAAGAAATGTGTCTCTTTGAGAAAGGAGGTGTTTTTGGTTCTCTTTAAATAAATAGGCTTGGAGTATGGAGATGTAGATTTCCACATTTTTTGGAGAGATTGGTGAGGTATTTTGAAAGATATGAGCAAGGAAGTACGGGCATGGATTTGTAGGAGACTTTGGTGGAGAGATTTTTCATCTTTTTTTAGAGGGAAAAATTTAAGTTTTGTGTTCTTCATTATCTTGTAATTGTTATAAACACTTTCTAGTGAATTTTATTTGATTTAAACAAAGTTTTCTGTGATGTTTTATCCATACTTCATAAGTAGTTTTCTTTACTCTTTTCTTTTAATATGAAGTAGTGGCATGTGTAGGAAAATTTGTTTCATGATAGAATTATTTTTATTTTCATGTGTAGAGCAATCTCCTTTGCTTCATTGACATAAATTAAGTGGAAATAAGTTATGTTAAAATTTGTTTCATGTGAAACTAAAACTTGAGAGAGCAGTGGTCATGCAACTTGAGTGCACTCACATTGGCAATGCAACTTTAAGGAAATATAATTTAATGATATGTTTCTATTAAATGCTTCTAGGTGACAGATAGTTGCAATAAAGTAATAGAATAGTAATTATACATATACACATTAAAGAGGGTAGGTAAACATATGTTTTCTTGTTGACACATAATTTATTACTTAATTCTATCAATCATTTTACTGCTTATGTCATTATCTTCATTTTATTTTTCTCTTACAATTAAATAGATGTATGTTTAGGAATTTAGATTTGCTTAGATATTCTCTTATTTTATTAATGTTATGGTATTTTCATCGACTCTTAATTAACTTTGCAAATTGATCACTTGAGAGGTTAAAATCTGTTGTGGAACAAATGACCCAAGAGGGCTATGATTTCACCCAACTAGTGAGTGCCACATTTCAACTTGGGTAGAGTTGTTGTGATCAACTGAGGGGAGTGTAAATAGATAGGGAGATAAGTTTTGTGAGCATAGAATTGATGTTTCTAGGGTGACACACTAGATTCTTTTATCAATTTAGTTTAGAGTTTGGATCGTAAGGGTCCATAGTAGGTCCTATAGAGAGGGCAAAGTGGGTAATCTAAAAGTGAGAGGTCATAATCTACTTAGCACTACTAAATAAGCTGGTGAAAAACTCTAAATTAGTCAATGTCCTTTGCTAGCACTAGGAGGGGGTAAGGAATAAGAATGCTCCTATTTGTCACTGGCTTCATTAAATTCTAAAGCATTTCATTCCTTCACATTACCTAGGTCATTGCACTAGAAGGGTAGTCTTTAACATCCCAAAATTCTCCAAATCAATTTATTCAATATCTTTATATTTAAGATTTTCATTTATAAGTATATGTTAGAAAAACCACTTTAATCGACATTCCAAACTAAGGCCTGATAGTAGTAGACTAGAATTAGCCTAGGGGATTTCTTACCTCACTGCTCTGTGGGATCAATATTGATGTCTTAAAAGAAAACTCTATATTACTTGAAATGATACTTATACTTGCGCGGTACCCCTATTTTATGAAATATAAATCAAATTCTAAATTTTATAAAATACTATTTTGCACTAGCAATGCACTAGCCACTTAAATATAAATTGGGTCAAGTTTTTGGCCATCTTTTGGAGCTTAAAAATCTACGTAATTGCGGGTCGGGTCAGAAGACGATCCATCATCTTTCCTCGATTCTTTTCTCGAGAAACAGGGTTTTTATTATGGAGTTAGCCTTGGTCCAAGGCTGGCTTTTGCAAGTACTCGTCCCATCCTTTTGAGACTTTCATTGACTGAACATTTTTCCCTTACTATATAGTCTCTCGATTATAGTCCGTAATTGAGCCATCGGCTTAGCCTTGAAGTTCTTCTCCCTCCAATCCTCGTAGTGGAAAGGTCGAGGTAGCATAGTAGCAATCTTCCTAACATCTTCCTCATCCTGGACAGCAAAACCCAGGTGGAACCTACTTCCTCCAAAAAATGATGAAGCCTCATGTAATTCAAACTCATCCTCTACACCCTTCGTAGGGACAACATCTTTAGTAACTTTCATCCTTTTTATCTTAGTAGTCTACACCCTTCGTACATCTTTAGTAACTTTCATCCTTTTTATCTTAGTATACTTCCTATTCTTGTTCCTCCTTTGCGCTCATGTCAAAGGTGTGAGCCTTGAGCTAAAGCCCATTTCAAGTATTGAAAGTGTTGTATAGAAAGTCAAACCCTCCATGCTAACAGGTTCATCATCCACATGAACACCCTTTCCCCTTTCCTTTTAGTTGGGCAGGAGTGGTGACAGGTGCAGTGACGACTAGACCAATGGGGGTAGCGACAACTATCCTGGGGGTGCTTTCCACAACTTTAAAAGACTTCACAGAAACAACAGAATTCTTCTCAACTAACACCCTCTTCAAGAGCACACCTGAGTTGACCTTAGGTTAAGCTCCATTGTCGGCTCAACTGTCTCAGGCATCCTGGTTTTGAACACGGTGATGGTAACATCTCCAAACTTGATGTCGCTACTGTCAAACCTTTTTCCAAAATGAATGAAAACTCCATCAAGCAGCCCACACTTGTTTACAGCCAAGTTCATCCCAGTAGCGAAGGAGAAAAATCAACTTTGACACAAACATATTCTGCAAAGAGGATTCAAAATGTTAGTCAATTCCTACACTTCCCTTTGTTACAACAATTCTAGGATGAAGTATTTGTCCAAACCAAGTTTTATTTATTTGTGTTTTAGAGTTTTAAAATTTTATCAAGCTTTAATAATTTTTTTTGTTATAAGAAAAAGGCTTCAAAAAGTGAAATATTGGCATAATTTGTTAAAAACAAATTAGCTACAGAGGGAAAAGCAGGAGAAGCAAAGAAAAGTTGACCTCACTTTTGGTTAAGGTCTGGTTTCCTCTTTAGAAACCTAGGATCTAGCCATAGGTTTTTTTTATTGACGATTCCTAGAAAACTAGTAAAGAAACCCTCACCATTAGAAATTTTAAAATTCTTTTTTGCTCATCTTGAAGTTCCACATGTTGGTTCTAACCTCTAGCACTTAGTAGGTGGAGTCAATATGGGGGAGCTCGAAAGGAGTCTCCGTAGGACTGCTTGGCCTTAGGGTTAGCCCTAGGTGATGTGCTCTTGCTCAGTCTTACACACACACACCTTATACCCTTCACCTTCACTCACAACCTCAACCCTTAACCAAACATGCTTAGCTTGATCTCTTCCTCTATTGGAAACTCATGTGGATGGTCCCCTAAACCATTAGCATTGTGCTAGGGTTTGGCCAAGACCGGCACATGGAGGATCCATAGTGGGATAATTTTATGATTAGCACCTCAATTGATCTCATCCGACCCAAATACCCAATTTAACCTATTGCCCCCAAACTTTCCTAAAACTACCAATTTGCCCCTGAAACCCTAAATTTTTAAAAATTATCCAAACCACCCAATATTGTCCAAAAATCTTCTCAAACTCTTTCAAACCACCCAAATTGCCCAAAACACTCCAAAATTTCCAAAATTCTCAAAATACACCTAAAATTGCCAAAATTACCAAATACTCTTGGTAGCCCAAAATTTCCCAAACCTCTAAAAATCATTTCAAATACTTCCTAAATGAATTTGAACCACTCATGAAGTCCAATTTGACCAAATTGACCAAGTTCAACCAAAATTCCCAAATTGCCCATAAAGGCCCAAAATGCCCAAATCACCCTAAATTTCACCAATTTGACTTTAATCTTTCCCAATTTCAAATCCAAATCAAAATTCATCATATTCAATCCAAATTGAAACCAAATTCAAGCCCAATTGAACTCAATTTCAAACCAAATTCAAGCTCAACTGAAATACCCAATTTTGCCCCAAAATTTGAAATCCCCTAAATTGAACTCCATAACTCCATAATTTCCACCCAATTAACCTCTAAAACCATTCATTACAATACCTTGAACCATTTTGAACCTTCAATTGACCCAAATCCAAACCCTAGCCCAATCCAAACCCAAGTCTTGCTCAAATTCCCCAAAATTGACCATGAGCCAAATTCCACTATATTGAACCTTGCAGTCAATCCAACCCCACCAATTTACTTCCTAAGTTTCTCATGGCATGTTCTTAGACCAAATTAAGCCATAAATTGGTTTAGATATAAACTCAAATCAAGTTTAAAACCCAAAAACCCCAAAGTTGAAATCTTGACCCAAATTAGCTTAACCCATTGGACTTAGCCCTTTCTTAACCATTTCGACCATGCTTAGACCTCCTAGGATGCTAATAAATTCACGTATTGACCCCTAATTAAGCCATGGACCAAGTCCCCCACACAAATTAAGGGATTTCTTCATGAAATTGGCTAAACAAAAAGAAGATTTTCCACCAGCCTTCCCAAGCCTCAAGCCCCAAGCCCCAAGCCCATCACCATTAACTCCTCTGGCTCCCCTGAACCACCCAGCCACCAGCTCAGCATTGGTCGGCAAACCTAGTGCTTGGAAAACTCCAAAATAGAGAGGTCCCCATGGACAAAACCCAAATTAAAAACTCCCTGACCTGGCTCACTACCATTAAATATTGGAGCCTCTCTTCCCTTCACCTAAGCTACCTTTTGCACCCATTAGCCAACCCTTTTGGAGCTCTGAGGTACTCTATTTAAATCACTCCCCTCCACAACCAATAGTCTCTGAGCTACTCTATTTAAATCACTCCCCTCCACAACCAATAGAGGAGAGTGCACAAAACTTAGGGGAAATTCTACCAAATTGGTTCAAGGGCTTCTCCAAGACCTTCTATGCACATTCCAACCATCTTCCAGCCTTCCCCACTGTTTGAGCTCAATTTCAGAGCTGAAAACCAGGGCACTTTCTAGCCTTTTCCTAAAACTCCACAAAATCTCAAATTGACTTGCTCCTCACCATCCCTAGAATAAAAGGAGAAGAACCCCATTGAAAGCACCATCTCTAAAGCACTCTAACCCACTCATAGACCAAGACCTCTCCACCTGTTGGAGAAAGTCCTGCTCAGAGCATTCAACAGAGGAAACCAACACCTCCAGGAGATTCACTGTACTCCATTGATGCTTTTCTAAGCATCTGATTGAGGCCACCCCTCTCATATAAATGCATAGCCCATTTTCCTCCAAATCGAGCTCAGTTTGGGCTTTTGTGAAGAAAAGTTTAATTTCATGAGCATGTGAATGTAGGAATATGTTTGTCTCAGTCAGATGCACATGTAGGAACTAACCGTCAGTGATTTCATTGAGTATCAAGTAAGATTAAAGTGATTTAGTATGGACGACTCTCAGGTTAAGATGATCGGGGACGATGAACGAATGTCGTCCATTTAGTGCGTGTAGTAATCCAACAGACGAGAAGGCGTTAGATGAAAAAATAGTGCATGAACTCGCGGCCGCATGACAATTGAGGAGGAAAGCGTAGTAAATTAGGCAGCGCCACATGTGGCTTCAACGTGTACGAGGTTGCACTGGCGGTTCACTGGTTTAAATAGAAAATTATGGATTAAATGTATTTATTTAATTTAGTCACCTTAGAAAATCCATAACTTGGTGTAGAAAAATTAAAAAAATAAAATAAAAATTGTAGAAAAATTAAAAAATAAAATGAAAATACCCTCTTGCTCAGTGAATAGAGGAAAATAATGTTATTTGATGTGTCTCTATATTTGATGTGTCTCTAATTTTTAATTAATTAAATACCCTCTCAAGTATTTTAATTTTAATTAAGTAAATAATAATCACCATGACTTGAAACTTTAGGGGTTTGATTCCTCATGTTTTTCTAAGGTTCGAGCGCATCTCTTGCTTTGAAACCCTAATTTTTAAGCCTAATTTCCTATTTTTGTTTAAAATAATCTTATAAATTAAATTATAAATCAAAAAAATATGAGACTTATTTTGGTTGGTTCCTTGTGGTCAGAGACTCTAGGGAAAATATAAATCAAGTTTAAATGTTTATGCAATTTACTATAGTTAATTAAACCCTAAAAACTCAGTAAAATTAAAATGAATAAAATAATATTAAAAATTTAACCAAAATGATTTCACGGTGTGAATAATTATCATTTTAGCTCATTGTAAAAATTTTAAACTTCTTTGAATTAGTTTGAGCACTAAAGTCTACTTTCTAAATAAAATGGTATTTTTGCATTGAAATAATTATAGTAATTTACTATAATTAGAAAATTATGAAAAGTGATTTTTTGAGTTTCCTATGACTCAAGAGAAATAAATTTGATTTTAAAATAAATAGTTCATTTTTTAGCAATATTTTGAATTAAAAATAATGAAAAAATTTCAAAAATATGAAAATGTACCAAATTGTTCCTAATTTTTCGTTGATCAGATAGGACCCCTTAGAATATTTTTCATAAATTTCCTTATTTAATTAGGCATTTTTAAATGCCAAAAATGTTTTTTCTTAATTTTTCATTAAAATAATTATAATAAATAAAATAAGGCATAAAAATGAAAAGTTTGTTTATATAAGTTTTGTGAACTTAGGGAGATTTAAGAAAAATATAAAAGTAACTTTTGAAATTAAAACATATTCTCTATTTAATTAATGAGTAAAATCAATAAATAATTAAAATAATTAACAGTAAAATCAATAAGTAATTAAAATAATTAAAACATAAATTGAAAAATTATGGAATTTTGTCTATGTGGTCCTCTGACCTAGTCAAAGCTCCAATAATTTTCCCAAGAACAAAAACTTTAATTTGATTAGTTAAGTAAATTAATATTAAAAATCCTATTTTTTGTGTTAAAATAATTATATAAATTAAATAAAAAAATAGAAAAATCACATTTCCTCCTCTGATATCTTAATTGACTCATGAGTGGGGTACCATAAAAATTTCAAAGTCATTTGAGTTATATTTGATAAGCTATGAAGTGGAGAGCCCTAGAAGCAAAATGATAATTTTGGATTTTGATGCCTTTATTAAAATTTAGAATTAACCTAAAGAGTAAATGGGTAATTTTGATCATAGTGAAAACTCTTGGATGTTTGAACATAATGGGTTAAGAGGTTGAAACCAAATTGCCACCTTTTTATGACAAGGATTGAATTATAATTTTATAAATTATTATGACTTAGATGTTAATTTAGTTGGACGATACAAAGGTAGTGGGCTTAAGTTTGAAAGATAATAAGTCACTCATTTGAAGCCCCTAATTGGTGATTATATGATAGCATAAACCTTTAATGAGAATTGGATTTCATTTGATTTAACATTCCTAAAATTACAAAGTTACCCATGAAATCTTAATGGGCTTAGTAGTGAAATAGGCTTAATCCAAGATTGTTTAATGAGGTTTAGGAAGATAATATAACTGATCATGAATATTTTGAAAACACTACAAGCTCAACTTTAATTTGGGGTATAAAATCCTTAACAATTTTGAGTTTGTCCCTTGGAGCATTCACTCACATAACTTTAAGTAAAATATTAAGTGACTGTCTGAGTACCCAACTTTCGGGAAAATTAAAATATTAAGGTTCACCAAGCATAGGGTGTATTAAACTACTGAATCTAAATTTAATATCGGATGATTAATTGAACAATATAATAGGTTCAAATGAACTCGAAACATTTCAGAGGGTTCTAAAAATTGTTAGTGATTGTTCCCCAAACACTTATATGACCTTTTGGATATTTTAAAGGACAATTAGACTTATTATACTTTGTTCTAGAAAATCATCCATTAAAACCTTTAAGGACCCACCAAGTTAGGACCAAGAGTTTGGTAGATACACCTTCAACTGGTCTTCTCATTTTTCTGTTCTTGCAATATATTTAAATTTTTTACAAAATTATATATATATATATATAAATATATATATATATATGCTGCAATTTCTAACATTTCAGTGGAAGTACGAGAAGATGACAGGTACACATTTACATCTTTGCGATGCAATCTCCATTACTTTTACTTTACTGCATTTTCCTACTTGCTTACTTTACCTGCAAAACATTTTCCAAAATTGAAAATTACAGAACCATTTTTCAAAATTAAACAACATTTTCAAAAACAATATCATAACAGATCCTTTCATAACAGATCCTTTTAAATTTACGGGAATCCCTCGGATGAGGTATTCTCTGGTTGCTAACGAGATCTCTTTAGTTTAAATGAGCTTAACAAATCGTTTAAGCTAAGTTAATTCAAAAGAAAATAGTGGTAACATAATAAGGAAACCGTAGGATCCTAACCGGTGTTGCATCAATCAAATTTAACCCCACTATAAATATACCTATCAATTAAACCTTTTGAACATTTGAACTTTAGTAATGCTACTTCACTGAGGAGCTTGGAGCTAACTTTTAGGGCATCATTCTGCAATAGCAAGGAGATCTACAACAACAATCTCTTCTATAGAATTAAATAATAAGCCATAGGATTTTGAGGTCTTTTTCCTAGTGCAACTTAAATCCCCACCTTATCATTAGGCCTTTGCACAATCATGTTATGCAATTTAAGCCCTAACTCATTTTAGGATTCTGAGGTTGTCGTATCATCATTTGTTGACTATACATGCTCAAGATAGAAATGAGTAAGGTGTGCTAAGGGAAGAATGATAAATTGGTTCATGAAGGACATGGGAACACTACCGATTTATGACAACAGAACCATCTAGTCATTGAAGGAGAGAGGAACAAATCCCCAGCGGAGTCGCCAGAAATTATCGGCCGCATATTTCTTTATTTAGTATGTTAATTTTGAAAATATGAGGCTGAACCGATCTCATATATGAAATAGTTTAAATGATTGATCATAACACCGTGAATGATGTACCTATCCCAAGAAATAAACACATTACTTGATAATGAGACTTGATTAAATAAACTAAAGGATTTATGACACATGTTTAGTCTGTGAAACCATTTTATTTATAAGACGACAAGTTCTCTAATATAATATGGAAGATTACATAGGGTTTATATTAAGTTGGGTTCTAAAGTTCCCTATAGAGGTATGCCCTCATATTTAACTACATCTTAAGTGACCAAAGTCACTTAAGAAAACTCTCGATTAAGATTTCATTTCTATGGCGTCCAATTCCCCTGATAATCCCAGAATGTGAGTGTTCAATTGATCAAAGATTATTAGTGCGGAAGCGCAGTGAATCTTCAACAAGTTACTGACGAAGAAAAGATTGATCAAGGAACGAGGATTCATAAATTGAGGATTGAATAATCCCTCGACGACAACTGAAGAGTCGATAGTGCGACGAAGATGGAAAGTACTGTGTTATACTACCGTCGCTGTGGTTGTTCCTGTGGTAAAGGAATTTTATGCAAATTTGCACAAAATCAATCAGGGAGTCGTTTATGTGCGAGGTAGATGTATCACTTTCACTCCTGCACGGATCAATGAATTATACATGATCAAGAATGTTCTTGTGTGCCACTATTCCAACTTTGTCCTGACAAGAAACCAAATGAATGAGATTTATCAGTATTTAATGGACGAAACTGAAGACTGGGAAATGAGAGAAAACATGTATGTTAGTTTTTCTGCGACACTCCTAAATCCCGTTTTGAAACACTAGCACTTTTTCATTTCTGCGAAACTGTTACCAACAATGAAGATCGGTAAAGTTTCTACAGAAAGTGCTATTCTGAATTACTGCATCCAAAGGGGACTGCCGATCAATATTGGATCAATAATTGTGAAGTCTGTTTTTTGGCCTGATCGTTCATGGATCAACTTATGGGCTTGGACACCCTTCCACAATTTTCTCACTTTGCAATCAGTTCCAAGTATCCTACAAGAATTGAGAAAAGGTACTTCTACCTTGGAAGCCTTTGAACCCAACTGAGAGATTCCCAGCTTTTGAAGATGAAAATGACATGACTATTATATTAGATCAATCATCTCAGAATTCACTTCCAGTTCAACCCTTAGTTCCTGACAAGACTCTGGTGATCCTGCGTAGAATCAAGAAATTGGAGAAGGAGGTACGAAATGTCATGAATGCAATTAATAATATCTCCGATTTCTTCGTTCATTTAGTCTGGAGAATGAAAAAACATTTTGAGCACTCTGGACATATAGAAGATAGTTTGATATGGCTGATGAGGAGGATGAAATTAATAAAAGATGATTCTATTGAAGAATTTCCATACCGACCCTTCTACAACCTCTTCGTGCATGTGCAATCAATGAGTGATCTCCGAGGAGAATCTAGTACTGAATCTGATGAATAGTAGATTTATATTACTACCTGTCTGTTTATGTGTGTAATTAGGTTTAAGCTTTTCATTTGCTTTGCTTTAGAATTATTTTTTTAGATCTCTGTATAATTGAGACTAAGCGTAGGCTGTTTTGTTTTCAGCGTTTTAAGTGTTGTGGCTTGTATTGCGACGCTGAATTTATCTATTGAGGTTTAGAAAATACCAAACTTAGGTGTATTATATAACGTATATTGTACCCCATGGAATTTATATATAAATGTGATGTTTTGTGTTGTGAAAGTTTATTTGTGATAAGTACATCATTTAATCACTTAATTATGTCTATAATGATTGAATGAATGTCGTTGAGGCTTGAAATTGATCCTCAACGCCCCGAAGGCGGACTTTTCCCGAGACTTAGGATATAATTTCAATAGAGCACGCCGACGACGCCAAATACCCCGCTGACGGCGAGATTGCGAAAAAACACCTTTAACCTCAATTTTGACCAGTCAACCACCACTATTCATCATCCCCTTCCTCTGAAAAACATAATTTCATTCCACCTAAAAACTCAATTTTTGACCTAAGGGCAATTTCAAGGCTTTTTGACACCGGATTTGATCATTGCTAGGTAAGAGCTTCACTCCAAACTAAAAATATTTGATTTTCACCATAGATTTCTTCTACATTGAGGGGATCCAAAAATTTTGAGAATGTGAATAAAATATTGGGAAGAAATTCATGAAATTTAGTGTTGAACTCTTAGAATTACTTTTAGAAGCTATTATTTGCATATTTGAAGTATATTTTGGAATCTTTCAATGATTGTGATTAGATTGAAATGGTTGCACAAAAAAAGAAATGACTTGAGTTTGACGAGTCTCGCTTCGTCAATGCGAAGGCTCAATCAAGATTTACTTCTATTTTTGAAGGAAAGAAGTGTATACAAGATCGAGTTTTTGAAAGTCCGGGAGCGGGAGAAGAATTTGAACGAGTTATTGCCGAGCGGAGGTGGGAAAACTTTTGTTAACCACTAATAAAGCGGCTGCAAATATTGTGAAAGAATTCTATGCCAACGTATTCTACTCTGAAGATGAAAATGTTCAAGTGCGGGGATTTCCAGTTGAATTTAATGCCGCCCGCATTAACACTTTTTATGAAGTCCCAGACTCTTATAGCTGCCATTATGATTCCTTCAGTACTATGGAAGGCCCCTTGAATGATGTGATCAACTTTCTCACTGATGGGAAAGGAACATGGAAGATTAAGCAACTAGAATGGGTAACTTTTTCTGCTTCCATGTTGAATGCCACCTCTAAGGCGTTGCACTATTTTATTTCCTCTACTCTGTTATCGACCTATCACCATAGTGAGGTAACTAGAGATAGAGCTATTCTGAATTTCTGTATTCAGAATAATAGAACTATAAATGTCGGGAGAATTATTTTTAAGAATATATTGAATACAGCAAGGAGTGAAACAAGTGGAGGTCTAGGACATCCTGACCTTATTTATGCACTTTGCCGACTTTCTGGAGTGGAAGCTGAAGGAGATGAGGAATGAGTTCACCCTATGAAACCCATTAGTAAAGCGAAAACTTATGAACCCCATGAGAAATGGAGAACTGAAAGTAGGAGACAAGAACCTTCTACTAGTAGAGATGTCCCCTCTACAAGTTATGACCTTCCACTTTCTAGTTTCTTTACTCTGACTGATTTGATGAATGAGTTGACCTTGCAGCGGAAGACCACATAATTAATAAATGAAAGGATTGGAGGTTTAGAATGTCGACATGATTACAATATTGAGTACTTTCAAAGGCATTCAGATTTTGAGATAGCTTATTATGGATTTATCCCGAGAGTTAGGTTCAATTTTCAATAGAGCGCGCTAACGGCGCCGAACACCCCGCCGACGACGAGCTTGCGAAAAAACACCTTTAACCTTAATTTTGACCAGTCAACCGCCACTAATCATCATCTCATTCCACCTAAAAACTCAATTTTTGACCTAAGGGCAATTTCAAGGCTTTTTGACACCGGATTTGATCATCTTT
>NW_018242582.1:81567-84967 GCF_001263595.1 Phalaenopsis equestris
TTTTGAGTTGTTTTATATTTTGAATGTTGGGGCGGTGAGTTTTATCTTGGTTGATTTTAGTTTTGATTTTGGTTTGGTTATGTGGCTATCCTGATAGTTTTAGTTTTCATGCAAGGTGACGTCGTTGTTTAGCATGCAAATTTATAGGTATAAAAGTACAATATGAAAAACACAGTATGAAAGTACAAGAAAGACAATGCTGAAAACTGTAACAGTGTACCTGGCGAGTCTTCTCGTTCCACCACCTGAAGCTTGAAATGTATGTTAAGGCAGTTTATGAAGAACAGGAAAAGCAAAGTTTTGGTAACTTTCCTAACCCTATGTCATATCTTGGTGGGTCCTTAGAAGTTTAATTAGGGATGGCATTATCAAGCAAGGTATATTAAGTTTAGTAGATCTCCGAGATGTCCAACAGATCTAGAGAAAGAAGCAGGTCCATGCTACTCCGAGTTCTTTTTAAACTTATCATGTTGCTTAATAATTCATCTAATAAATACCCTTAATGCTCAGTGAACATTGAAGTCTCAATTATCCCTAAGAAAGGGGTAATTATCATTTATCATTTAATTTGAATATTATGCGGGTGAACGGGTGAAGACCCTTAAAGAGGGACCCTTAAAGAGGCAAGCTAGTGTAATTTGAACACTTAACCAATTTTTTTAATTCTAATAGGGTTTAGTGGTGTTTCAAGGATGTTTGATTATGTTATGTTTATTTCTCTAATCCTCATTTAGTCAATTTTTATTTAGCCTAAGTCACTACTAAGCCCTTAAGACCTACGTGAGTGTCTTTATTAGTTTTAAAAGGGTTAAGCTTTAAGTGGTCATGATTCATGATTTGGATTCTATCCAAATAGGGGTATTAAATTGATTAATTATTGACTTCAAAAGTCATACCCCTAAGTCCATAATCATTTAATTTTAATAAACTTCCAAATTTTAATAATTTAGAAATTTAATTAAGAAGGTGAGATTGGTTTCTATCAATTAACCCCTTCGTGTTTCAAACATCAAATGAATTGATTAAGATTAGAGGTTACCCATTTTCCCTCCTTGAATTAAGCCTAAATGTTAATTAAGGCAAAATTTCCAAAATTGCACATGTGCCCCTAAGGCTCTAACACTTCATAATTTGTCAAATTCACCTCAAATGACTTTAAAATTTTTTTTCTACTTTATTTATGGGTCAAATAAGACATCAGAGGAGGATTGTAATCCCTTGAGTTTTTTATTAGAGATGGACCTAAACTAGAGAAGCCTTTGAAAAAAAATTTATAATTTTTTAAATTCCCTGTGATTTATTAGAATTATTTTAAGTTCTAGGTTATTTAATAAAAATAAAATATTTTAGGTGGTAAGTTGTGAAAGTTAAGTTTTGTATTTTTGAAAAATCTCCTTAGGGTTAGAGGACTCAGCGAAGCAAAGTTTATAATTTTCTGATTTTCTTTGATTTATTGGAATTATTTTAGTGAAAACTCATTTTTAGCCCTTAAAAATTTATTTTAAGCTTGAAAATTCAATATCTTTGAAAAAATATTCTAATTATTCGTAAGTGATTAGGAAGCAATTTAGAACATTTCCATCAGTTTTTTTTTGTGATTTTTATGGATTTTTTTTATTTAAATAATTAAAATATGCTAAAAATCAAGTTTTTATTTTAAATATTATTTTATTTCTATAAAATACCCCTGATCACAGAGAACTCAAAAAACTAAGTTTCATAATTTTTTGAGTTATATTTTCATTTTTAAAAATCATTTAAATGCCAAGAGTGGTATTTATCTTTAAAAAATCAATTTAAGTTATCAAATGAACTCAAAATATTTTGAAATTTTTATGATGAGTTCTGTGGATCATAAGCCACAGTGGAGAAAAAAAATCAACTCATTTAAATTTTTATATTTGTTAAAATTAATTATCTTAGTGATTTGGTTTTTGTAAAATTTAAGGGTATTTTAAATGAATTGACCCATGAAACTATTTCCAAAGGTTTCTCTATTCATGGTGGACCTTCCAAAATTTTCTTAGGATTTTCTAATCAATAAGTTAATTTTCATGTTTATTTTAAAGAAATAATGTGCAAAAAACTTGAAAAATATGGATCTCTGTATAAGAACCTCCTCTAACTTTAAAAAAAATCAGAGGATGTTTCCCTTGACAGAGGGTACAATATGCCAAAATTTCAAGCCAAGGTGATATGACAATATGCTTGGAGAATCAAATGATTCCAAATAGTGTTTAATTAATTAAAAATATTTTATGCATCAAATGGGCTTGAAAATTATTGCACATTATTCTTCTCTATTCACTGAGCAAGAGGGTATTTTTATTTTATTTTTGTGATTTTTCTGCACAAAGTTATGTATTTTAGAAGATAAGAGTATTAAATAAATAAGAAAATACCCCTATTTTTCTATTTAAACCACGCGTGCCACCACATCCTACGACGGCTCTGAAAGTATGCGTGGTGCGCTCTAGTTGGATGCCGCCGTCCACGTAGCTTGCTGACTCGACCTGCTATTCACGTCTCAAAAGTGACGTCCTAAATGGCTCCCTGTCATTGTATGCGATAGAATGATCTCGTGACCGTCCACACTAAAACCCTAAGATCTTAGCCTAGACTCAACCAAATCACTTCGGGTTTGATCCCATGAAATCAAGCCTAAGTAAATAAAGAATTAAAATGAGCTCGGGAGGAGGATAAGTTTTAAACCTTTGTTCTGAGAAGTGAAGCTTCGATCAAAGGGGCTCGGCACGTTCTTTAGGGTCCAAGGAGGCTAGGGATTGAGTCTCTGGTCTTGGTGTAAGGCCTAGGTATGAATTCGACCAATCTCAATTTCAGGTGTTGGTTTAGAGCTATGGTTGAGGCTATTTCAATGGGTAATTTGATGAGGCTTTAGCATCTCTTAGTGTTGTGAAGGTGTGGGTGAAGTTAATTTAAGTTTGGTGGACTGTGGAGGTGTATTGGGTTATGTCTTGGTTTTCGACAATGTTTCAAGGTCAAAATTGAGCTCCAACAGTTGGAATTGGTGGGGAAAAATAGTTGGAATGCTCTGAGGGGATCTTAAGGAAGCTCTATGGGAAGTTTGGAGAGGCCTCTCTAAGGAAATTTTAGCACATCTCCCATGGCCGTCTCCCATGGCCGTGGGACACATCACATGGTCGTGGAGGTGAGTTTTTATAAAAATGGCCATGGGGTGGCTCTTAGGGCACAAATTTGGGTGCATTGTGGTGCTTAGGTGGAGGGCAGAGGAGCTCTTCAATTTGATTTGGATGAGCTGGCCTATAGGTTTGATTTGGGTGAGGTGCCAGGGGGGTGGCTCTCGATTTTTAACTTTTTCGGCCCCTAGGCCGGCCGGCCGGCCAGGGGGAGGGGGGTAGGGGCCCAGGGGACCCCGAGG
>NW_018242582.1:85837-87528 GCF_001263595.1 Phalaenopsis equestris
GGCTCAATTGAGATCAAATTGATGGACATTTGAGTTGAATTTGGGGAAATTTGGGTCTTAAAAGGCAATTTGGGGGTTTTAATCAAAGATGGTCAGATTGGCCAAATTGGGTCATGAGGTAGTTGAGAAAAATGAATTTAGAAATATTTGGGCTTTTGTGGGAATTTTTGGAATTTTTGGAATTTTGGGTCCAAGAGGGGTATTTTGGTAATTTGGGGGTGTTTTAGGGGTAAAAGGCCAAGATGGGTATTTTGGTAGAGTTGAGGTACCAATCATCACCAAAAAGCCATGGACCAATGGAAACCCGATTTTGGGTCCTCTACATAGTGGTCTTAGCCAAACCATAACCCTAAGGCCAGTAGGTTTAGGGGACCATCTACATGAGTATCCCAAAAGATCAAGGGATCTAGGCTAGAAATTTGAGTTTAGGGTTGTGAGTGAATGTGGGTGTATATGAGTGTAGATAAGTGTAGTGAGCCTTAGCTCCAGACCAACACCTAGGGATAACCTTAAGGTTCAACAGTCCTAAGGGTGACTCATCTTGAGTTTCCGCCGTAGTGATCCCACCTACTAAATACTAGAGGTTGAGACCAACATGTGACACTTCAAGTTGAGTAAAGAAGAGGGTATAATTTCTAATTAATTTCGTTCCATGTCTAGTTTTCTAAGAATAGTCAACAGGAAAAGTCATATGGCTAGACCTTAGGCTAGGAAAAATTCTATGGATAGACCTTAGGCTATTAAAAGGGAAAAAACTAAACCTCAACCAAAAATGAGGTCAACAAATGGACTCCCAATAGGTGTGGTGTGTTGGGCAAACACACCACACGTATTGGCGTTGACCAACAAGATCAACAAAAGCCAATACAACCTCTAAGTCAACAAACCCGAAAATATGTGTAAGGTCATGTGTGTGATTTGTTTCTGCCGGGGAATTAGCAGGTGTGTGCTTTATCAAGTCAAGAAGTAGGGACTCTCGCTAGGGATTGGAGAGCGGACTTTGAGTTATGAAATTTCAAAGATTTCCAAATGATGGGAGTCAGAATGTAAGTTCCGACCCCGAGGTGGGAATTGAAATTCAGATATCAATTCAAAGAGAGAGAGAGAGAGAGAGAGAGAGAAAGTCGGAGTGTAAGGACCGAACTCGAATATAATGAATCAGAAATGTAGGACTGAGGATTGAAATGTATGTCAATTCTCAAAAGAGAGTGTTGGAATGTAAGGACGGACTTGAGAATTGAAATGTAGGTATCAATTCAAAGATATGAGAACTGAAATGTAGGTATCAATTCAAAGATATGAGAATTGAAATGTAGGTATCAATTCAAAGATATGAGAACTGAAATGTAGGTATCAATTCAAAGATATGAGAATTGAAATGTAAGTATCAATTGAAAGATGTGAGAATTAAAATATAAGTATCAATTCAAAGATGTGAGAATTGAAATGTAAGTATTAATTTAATGATGTGATAATTGAAAGGTAGGTATCAATTCAAAGATGTGAGAATTGAAATGTAGGTATCAATTCAAAGATGTGAGAATTGAAATATAGGTATCAATTCAAATATGTCAGAATTGAAATGAAAGTATCAATTCAAAGATGAAAGGGTCGAAATTTTGGTACTGATTTGAAGATGTGATTTGAAATTTACAAAGAGCTTGTGATGTTGAATTTGCGGTAGTGCGTCA
>NW_018242582.1:88170-89346 GCF_001263595.1 Phalaenopsis equestris
AAATGTGTTTTTAAAGTTTTAATTTCAATTGGTTGATTTTCAAAAGAAATTTGTTTTGTTATTTATTTATTACAATTATCTTTTATTTGTGTTTTATTTATTGTTGAAAATTTGTCGTTTCGTTCTTTGCTCATTGGAACTCTGAACCATTGTATGGTCCGCGACTTTCATCCATCGCACAAAAAGGAAACTGACAAAAATAACAGGTTCATTCCATTTTCTTGTTGTTTTATCACATTTAATCCTTTAAAATATGTTTTTAAGGTTTTAATTTTAATTGGTTGATTTTCAAAAGAAATTTATTTTATTGTTTATTTATTGGTGATTATTTTTCATTTATGTTTTATTTATTGTTGAAGATTTGTTGTTTCGTTCTGAACCATCGCATGGTTCGCGGCTTTCATCTATCGCACAAAAGGGCAATTGACAAAAAGGCACAATTTGAGAGAAATTTTTATTAATCTGCTTCAATAAAGATGCTATAGATCAAACATAAGCTAATGCCTCAAAAAGGTACATCATGTAACCTATGCTGAAATACATTGAGAATTATCTCACGCTATGAGTACATCATAGACTGAATACATCAGATACATGTCATGCTGTTAAAAAAAAGTAAGTGAACCCTCTGTGCCTGGTATATTGAGCTCCTGATCAAGCAGACATTCCAAGTCATGCTCCAGGATAAGAGTTCCCTTCGCATGTACTTAGAGGTACAAACTTCTCATAGCTCGTAAGGAAACAACTCCTCTAATTCTGGGTCCTGTTGGAATCCATATGATATTTTACTGTCATCCATTCGGCGGAAGGTTACAGACACCCTACGGTGTCGCACTCCTAGAATGCAGTGCTTGGCAACGTCTGCACCGTTGCCCATGAGAACAAGTACTGAACCCACTGGAAGAGGAATCTCCACAGCTCCTCTGAATTCGCCAGGGCCGACTATATTGATTTCTTTTCTAAACAGAATATTGCTTTTACTCATGAATGAGACGGTGCAAAAAGGGCTCACAAAATCATGATAGTCGATGTGCGGGGGAATGCAGTCAACTTCTTCGTAAATATTGATGATGCAACTGTTAGGATTGCAAGTGGCGGGTAGGATATTCCACTTGACCATTCTCTTTATCATCCACTTTATCATCGGGGGTAATGGATCCACTTGGTCGTATCTGA
>NW_018242582.1:89363-90969 GCF_001263595.1 Phalaenopsis equestris
CAGCACCAGCCGCATTGGATGGTGATTCTTCGCTTTCCCCTCATCCATTTTTTTGGCTCGGAAAATGCTCTCCATGAGAAGGCCCGCTCGACCTCTATCTCTTAAATCGAAGATGCAGTCCAAAATTCTTCTTTCATCAGTCTCAGAGAAAACCTTGGTATATCGCTCCAGGCCTTCCAATATATTGATGAACTTTCCCTGAACCTCTTCATAGAACTTGAATTCTCTTTTAGTTACTCTGCTTATCTTGTAGTATTCTACCATATCAGGAGCTGGCAGCTGCCGCGGGCGTTCCTTCCCTCGGGCCTCGGTGGGGACCCAAACTAGTGTTGGCCGATCCAGAATATGAGATTTAGCCTCTAGTGGGATGTATGACCCTGGGCTCCATGGTGCATGCTGATCCATCGCCAGTGGGACATATGGTTCATTTGTTGCGAAGTTTGGAGTTTGAGACTCATTGGTGCTTGAAGGTATTCTTCTAATGTACTGAAACGTTGTAGATGAAGAACGTTACAATCTGGGCATTCTACAAATGTGCCTGTGACTGATGTTCTGGCTGGTTATACAAATGTGCCCGTGACTGATGTTCCGGCTCGTACCTCAATGTTGCACGTTGGGCAACCTCTGCATAAGGTATCTAGAACTGGGAGCACATCTGATTCTATCATAAATCCTGACTCTTCATCTGTAGTGGGTAGGCTGACAGAAGTTTCTCTCAGATCTGGGTCGTAAATGTGTCCCTCGGGGATGGGGGTAAGAAAATTGGTCACTTCTCTATGGCGTTTGTGTTCCGGTCGCAGAAAGGCTCTCTGTTTCTTTTAGCTGGCATTTCTGCATTGCGTCCTGCTGAGCAGAGTATTTGGTAATCGTTCATTACGGGCGGTTATCAGGTCCCTTGCTACAGTAGCTATCATGGAGGGCAGACGCTACTATAGAGGGCAGACGGCTGGCCCCTCCATCGGAGCTTGTTCTGCTATCACGTTTTTACCTTTGCCTGACACATTGTCTTGAGTGGTCACCCTCAACAGTGAAGGCAGGCCCTCCTTTCTTTCTTTATTGCTGATTACGTCCATTAGAGGATTCTCGTAGTCCATATCAACCTGTTTGAAATCCATGTTGAAATCTATGACACGTCCTTGCGGCACTATCTCTTCATTTAGTGCGAGGTTCCAGCCATCTTGGAAAGCAAAGATCAGCCTCTGTCCGGACATTTTTTAGCAGACAACAGGAAAAATGTCAGTGGCCCAAAATATGACATGAACAAGAACAAAACAAAGTATTTATTAAAGTAAAATTTAGCTTATTTTAGTGAAATGAATCGTTTCTATTCATTTTATGTGTGAGTTTCATTTAATTTAGGAGGGTATTTAAATTCAAAAGTAGAAAAGAGAAAGTGTAAAGTTCAAAAATCTTCTCAAAATTTTTATTATAATAAGGTTAATTACAAAATTTGAACCCGGTCATAGACATTTGGCCACATAGATAACCCTAAAATAATCAAAGTTTCAAAGTTTCAAAGAAAGCAGTGGCCAGCGGCATTGAGCAGCATCAGGTTGCATAATAGGTTTTCAGGTATCATCCATTTATCGGTAACATGGGTCTTTCA
>NW_018242582.1:91557-95335 GCF_001263595.1 Phalaenopsis equestris
TACTGCCTCTGCCCATTTGGAGAAGTAATCTGTGGCGGCAAGTATGAAACTGTGTCCTTCGAATGATGAAGGGTCTATCGAACTTATTATGTCCGTGCCCCGACACTCGAACGACCACGAGGCAACAGTTGGGTGTAGCACATTTGGAGGCTGGTGTAAGACCACCCCACGCACTTAGCATTGGTGACATCTTCTGGCTGTATCTATGCAATCGGACATCATTGCTGGCCAATAATATCCGAGTTTTTTTATCTTCATTTTCATTTTTGACCCTGACTGGTGAGCACCACACAATCCGGCATGTACCTCTTTGACAATATTTTGTGCCCCGGCTCTCCTGAAACACCGTAGCCACATTTGGTCGAACGATCTTCTATAGAGAACATTTCCCACTAGGGCGTAAGACATGGCCCTTCTTGTGATGTGGTGTACCTCAGACTTGTCTTCTGGCAGTTTTCTAGTATGTAAATATTCTATAAATGGCTTATGCCAATCTTCGTTGATATCTGCAACTGTTTTTATTGTTTCTTCTTTTCCAAGCTTGTGTAGAGTTTCACAGTCGTTTCAAGACAATACTCGTCTTCCTTGCACCATGACTTCGACAAAATCTTTCGAGGGACATGCCATTTCCTTAGCAAATTTTGCTAGAGCGTCGGTATGAGCATTATCTCCCCGAGGAATCCGGTAGAAAGTCACGTAAGGGATTTGCTCCAGGAGCTTCATTGTGTACTGATGGTACTCTGCTAGTCTTGGTTTCAGAATTCTATATTGTCCGCCGCCTTACTGGATAATAAGTTGAAAGTCACCATAAATGACAATATTTATTATATCCATTGAGATTGCCAATTCCAATCTGGTGATTAAAGCTTCATATTCTGCTTCATTGTTGGTGCACAGCTCTGTCAGGTGGAATGAAAACCTCAACATACCCTTATCTGGCGTAATAAAGATCAAACCAATCCCTGGTTTGCCTGGTATAACTGTGCTTGATCCTTTGTCTTTCCTGGCTGACAAAGCACCAACGAAGTACATTTCCCAGCGCTGTGCATTAGAAAATTCCATTTTTAGTATCTGCTCATTTGGTAACTCATCATTAAGAGAGGACCCAACTGACAGTGGGTGTGCAGCGAGAAAGTTTTCTAGTATCTGTCCCTTGATAGCACGAAGCGGAACAAAGTTTATATCAAATTGCAATAAGATCATTGACCATCTTGCTAAACGTCCAGAGAGTGTTGGTCGGGTCATCAAATATTGCAATGGATTAACTTTTGAAATCAAAGTAATCTTATGAGAAAGCATGTAATGTCTAAGCTTTTGGGCGGCAAAAATTAATGTCAGACAATGCTTCTCGATATGTGGATATCTTATTTCCCTCGGTATTAGACGACGACTCAAGTAGTAGAGTGCATTTTCTTTGCCCTCATCATTGACTTGGACTAAGAGGGCTCTGAGAGAGTCATCCAAAGCCGCGGTATAAGGAATTAATGGTTTCCCCGGGATAGGGGATGACAAAACAAGAGGTGTCATTAGATATTGTTTAACGTCCTCAAACTCCCGTTGGCATTTATATTCCCAAATAAATTTGGCGTCCTTTTTAATTAATGTCGAGAAAGGCTGACACCTACCTAAGAGATTAGAAATAAAGCGTCTCGGATATGCCAACTTCCCCTGGAAGGAACATAGCTGTTTCA
Source organism: Phalaenopsis equestris (assembly GCF_001263595.1). Taxonomy (NCBI): domain Eukaryota; kingdom Viridiplantae; phylum Streptophyta; class Magnoliopsida; order Asparagales; family Orchidaceae; genus Phalaenopsis; species Phalaenopsis equestris. Next base: position 93,249 of record NW_018242582.1, read on the forward strand.
AGGTTTTAGGGGGAGGCATTTCAAAGATAGCTTTAATCTTATCTGGGTCGATCTCGATTCCCCGATGACGGACAATGAATCCTAAAAACTTCCCAGAGGTAACACTGAAGGCGCATTTTAAGGGATTCATTTTAAGGTCATACTGTCATAATCATTCGAACATGATCCTCAAATCGTACAAATGGTCTATTTTTCGTTTACTTTTAATAACCAGATCATCCACATAGCATTCTACTTGATTGTGAATGAGATTGTCAAAAATCTTTATCATTGCACGCTGATATGTTGCTCCGGCATTCTTTATGCCGAACGACATCACTGCGTAGCAAAAAATTCCAATCGGTGTTCTGAAAGTTGTAAGTGCTGCATCCTCGGGAGCCATCTTGCTTTGGTTATACCCCGATGATCCGTCCATGAAGGAGAAAACTGTTGAAGCGATGTCCACCATCATTTCCGGTATAGTTAGTGGAAATTCGTCTTTTGGACATGCCTTGTTCAAATCTCTGAAGTTGACACAAATGCGGATCTGTCCATTTTTCTTCTTAACAGGTACAATGTTAGCCAACCATGTGGGGTATTGCTATTCTTTAACAAAGTTGGCATCTATCAACTTTTTTACCTCGGCGATGACTTAATGTTCTATTTCGAGGCGCATTCTCCTAGGAGCCTGTTTTATTGGGGTTATATTCTTGTCCACCCCATGTTTATGGACTGCAACCTCTGTTGACTGTCCTGGCATTTCATCGTAGCTCCATGTGAAGCAATCTTTGAATTTTGTTAATAGTTTGACCAATTCTGCAAATTCTTCGTCACTAAATAGAGAACTGATAAATGTAGGTCGGGGTCGTTCTTTAGTCCCGAGATTAATCTCTTTCAATTCATCAATGGTGGATTTAATTTCTACTGGATTTAATGGATTTAATTTCTACCTCAAATTCTGGCGGAGCATCTTCTATTGGTTGATCATTAGAGTCATCCTCTATATCAAGGCAATCCTCTTCTGATTCACGAGTAACAACCATGCAAAATTTAGAATCATCGACTGGTCCAACTTTACCAAATTCGAGACCTTCTTTTGAATTGAAAGTTAGCCTCTTAGCATTCCATAGTTTTTAAAAAAGTTGAAATTTACCTTTTGGCATTTGTTTTGGTAAGTGTCCATGTTGAATTAACTTTTGAACACAAGGCAAGAAGTAACCAAAAGGCAATTCCATTAAGGGTCATAGTATTTACATAGTGGTTTATCCGATCATTCATTTTTTTATATTCATTCTTTTCTGTATCTTCTAGGGATATCTCGTACTGAGGTTTCTTCTGCTTTATCATCATTATTTTGTCTTCGGAACTATCTTCATCACCAATGTTGATAGTTGTTCTAGTCCGTTCAACAATTAAATTGATCTTTCCTCGTTCGTGCCCCCAACCTCGACCTCGGGTGCGTGAACTAGAAGAACCTCCACCAACTCGTCGTAAGGGAGTGGTAGAAGGTTGTTGAAGCGGAGTTGTATGGCCTCCTTTTTGTGATTATTCTAAATCTTTATCTTTGTTTGTCAGAATCTCGCGCGAGAAGACAGTCTTCTTTGAAGGCGCGTAGTAGGCAGCATCTTCATGGATACCAACTTCGTGCACTGAAAATGGTTGTAGGTCTCCCTTGATGCAATTTTCTTGACCATCTTTGCGGTATTTTATGCACTGGTGTAGAGATGATGGAACCATATTGTCCTCATGAATCCATGGTCGGCCCAATAGAGCGTTAAAAGGGGTCTCGGCGTGGATGATATGAAATTTAGCGGTTGTTACGAGTTCTCCAACCTTCATAAGTAATGTAATTAATTCAAGGGCTCTTTCTCCTTTCTGGTTGAATTCTCTTAACATCATGTCGGCGTTATTTCGGGGATTGGTTTGGTTGTGGGGTTGCCTGTAAGAAGCTGTCGATCACCAGAATCAAAATCCCGTCGCCCGCTTCGGAAGGACGTTGAGGTATGAAATCAAACTGACCCCATATTTTTCGTAGTTTAAAATGAAACAGCACTGTACCTCAAATCCTGTATCTATCCCGAAGGATAAACACAAGAATTGAGGATGAG
>NW_018242582.1:104059-104338 GCF_001263595.1 Phalaenopsis equestris
AAATAACTGTTCCAACTCAGAAAATGTTTTAACTGACCCGTTGGGCAAGTCAGCATACCAGTCGAAAGCAATCCCTGACAAGCTGCTGACGAACTGCTGGTAGAGTAGAGCTTCATTATTCCTCGTGTTGCCACAACTGGATCGGAAATGTGCTATGTGTTGTCTGGGATTTCCAGTCCCATCGAATATCTTGAATTTAGGGGCCACAAAACCCTTCGGGAAAGGCACGACATCAAACTTTTCTGGGTAAGGTCTACCGCCCTTGGACTAGGCTAAGGC
>NW_018242583.1:0-464 GCF_001263595.1 Phalaenopsis equestris
AACCCCACACCAAAAATAGTGCCGACATATATACACCAACAAATTCTCCTATATAGTATGGAGGATTAGATAGAGTTCATATTGTATGGGTTCTCAAAGCTCCCTATAGAGGCAACCCCCTATAATTAATTACATCTTAAATGACCGAGACCACCTAATAAAACTCTCGATTTAGATCAGAAAATATTATCTCCAAGAATTCTAAAGGATATGACTTTTTAAAGATTGGACCAAGAAGTGTCAAATTGGAGAGGCTCAATTTTGAGACATTGTTATGGAATCCAAAGGGAGAAGACTAAGAGTTGTCAAGGATCTTGAGAAGAACCTCAATGACTTCCCAAGTTATCACATGGTTTGGCTTCAATTTTGAGAAAGTAATTATTGAATATTTCATCCTACAAATTATTATTATTTAGAACTTACATTTACATGACACAATCATACAAATAGCCTGGAAGATAAGA
>NW_018242584.1:0-1365 GCF_001263595.1 Phalaenopsis equestris
TTTAAAAGATTTGTTCGTATTCGACTCATTTACTTAACAAACAAACCGAAGACGAGCTACTTAACGAACCAAATACGAGTTATTTGCAAACAATGAGCTTTTTTGACAGCCCTAGTTATGGGATAGATTGAAAGTATGAAGGCCTTTAATGAAATCATACTCGGTGGCTTGGGAATAATCACCATGCATAGTTGGCGCTGGCAATGGATAGCAAATGTATGGTTGGTCAGCATAGTCATGACAAGAGATTGAGGATACTCAACATAGGCATTCTTATAAATGAAGGGTAGCCATGCAAACATTAAGTTTAAGCTTTTCATAATAGAATGATACTGTATTGAGATATGCAAATCAACATTTTTAGCCTTTATTATTATTTTTTTTTCATTTCATAGTTTTAAATTTTTTTATTAGTTTATTTTGGTGTAAATATGCTAATGATGATGATATCTATAGAGACCAGGCTGTGTTCTATAATGTTAATGCTGATGTAGAATGATTCAATGCTGGTTTGTTGATTATCTAAGCATATTTGATTCGTTGTTAGTTTTAATTTTTGGATTTGTATTTTGCTACCTATGGTTGGTTGTCCTTGAAGTTGTTCCCAGAAACTAATTGAAAAGGTGGCTGTCTCCGGGATTTGCTAAAATTTTGACTTACGGTTCTGACATTATGGTTGATTCAGAAGTTTAGGAAACTGTTACTTTCGGTCATGACACTGAACTGATTTTGAGATTTGTAAGCCTTGATTTTTGCTTTTGGTACTTCAGCAAATACCTTTAGGCATTTTGAGATTATAAATACAGTATATACGAAGAATGTAAGGAAAAATATAGCTTAAATAAATTTCTACCTATTTCTCAAGCTTGGGGGTTGATTTGAAAAATTTCTACCTATTTCTCAAGCTTGGGGGTTGATTGGATATAAAGTCTTAAAATCCAATACAAGTCTCGATTAAAATTTCTAGGTAAAGCCGTCTCCTTGTACTAAAATGAGACCTATATCCTCTTATAGTGTGAATCTGATGCGGGAGCTGAACCAGCAGGACCGCAATCCACAGGATCGCAGAACCACAGCGATCACGGCGAACATTCCGCATGGCATGTATTCCTGGAATTAAGTCAACATATTTTTATTTTTTTCTGTTTCTTTGCTGATATCCTATTTTCTAATTAAGTTATTTCGTATTAAAAGATTTTTATACATACTATGTGATGGTTGTTTGGATTTGAGGTTTGGATTTTATGAAATTGGATAGCCTTTTTCCAGATTTCTGCTATTCGGAATTCTATATTATACCATTTTGCTGCTCACCCGCTGTTTTCCGCCGGACGGCCACCGAAACCTCTACTAACTACTGTTTAC
>NW_018242585.1:0-6929 GCF_001263595.1 Phalaenopsis equestris
TATATTAAAAATTAATAATTAATTTATATTTAATGCAATTACTATTTTCATTTTAACAATGAAATAAATAATCAAAACAACTTGAACATTATATTGATTTGTATATAGTCTAGAAAGACGATTGCACGAGGCTACTGATCCGAAAGAGGTTGAAATAGTACCTCGACTGTCTAGTGTAACGACACGTAAAGATCTCATACAATTATTTTTAACATTTTCAAAAATTTTAATAAAATCACTTATTCACTCAACATGTACCAATTCATTAAAAATTTTTTATCCTAACTTTTTATGTACTTTGCTCTCATATACTTCTATCCTTTAGTCTCATGTTCTCATAAGAAGCTGTCTGATATTCTGCAGGATAATATTTTTTGCGTGTTGTCAGGTTCTTGTCTTCCACTTCTTCGTTAGCAGGAAAAAGAATACTTTAATTTTATCAATTTTATAGTTACGAATAATTTTTTTCGTTGCACATCACTTTCTATTTCACATATGCCTCTATCAGAAACTAGTGTATCATGACACTCAATGTTTTTTATTAAATATGTGCTCTTTAGAACTTTTATTCTTAATATGGTAATACATTAGAAAAAATTATTTAAGGATATATGTGCATGGCATACAGTGCATATGAAGCTATATAGAACTTTGTCAAAAAGGCCTAAACTGCCTAAGAAGAGTTTAATATGTAAGTGATCTTCGTACCCCCCACCTTGAAATTCTCGTAGCTACAGATGCATTTTTTCATTGCATATATCGTGATAGTCGACGATTTTATTAAATAAGTATTCTTTAGAGCATTTCCTCTTAGTATTGTAACAAAAAATTAGAATCAATTATTTAGGGGCACATGTGAATTGAATACAATGCATTTGAAACTATATAAAAATTTGTCAAAAAGACCTAAACTGCCTAAAGAGAAATTGGGATGTAAGTGGTCTTTGTACACCCCTCACCTGGAAGTTCTCATAACTACGGATGTATTTTTTCATTGTATATATCATGATAGTCAACACTTTCTTAAGAGTTCTTTAGAATCTTTCCTTTTAGTATGGAATCACAAATTAGAATAAATTATTTAGGGATATATGTGATTGAAATACAGTGCATTTGAAGCTACGTAGAACTTTGTCAAAAATGCCTAAACTGTCTAAAGAGAGTTTGGGATGTAAGTGGTCTTTATAACCCCCTCCTCACCTAGAAGTTCTCGTAGCTACAGATGCATTTTTTTCATTGCATATACCATGATAGTCAACACTTTTTTAAGATTATAACACTTACAATTTGTATTTCTTTACTAAATATTAGCTCATAAGCAAGAATTTTTTTTTTTTTTTGTAGAATTAGACTTAGATTTAAAAGATGAGTACAAATATGTCACGTTTATTGTTATGTTTTGATGGAGAGTTATGAATCACAAATGATTTTACTCCTACTTATGTTGGTGGTCGTAACCGTTCGGTTCAAGTCACTCAATTGATAACATTAAATGAGTTGAAGAAAACTATTACATCACTACGTCATGATAGTTCACAATTTTTCCATAAATATAGTTTATCAATTGTCGGTGAGTGGCAGTTTTACTACGACTCATGTCGATGGCGATGCATCTTGTGAATTCATGTTGTTAGAAACAAAAAAACACATAAGAATGATTTATGTTGAATTCAAAGCCTTAGCTACTGACGATGCGGTCCATCTCACATTGCAGGTCCCTCCCACATTGTTGGTCCATCTCACATTGCTGCTCCCTCCCACATTGCTAGGCCTTCCCATTGCTATTGGTTCTGAATAAGTGATTGAAATTTATAGGTACAAGTAATATATTTATTGTGATTACATAACTATTAGAGATATGTGGCGGAAAGTAAATTAATTTTATGACTTTTACTTTGTAGGCCAACTCCAATTTCATTCAACACGTATGACTTTTACTTTCCTTCCCCCATTATTTAGGAGAATATATGGTCGTCCAAGGACAACTAGGATTAGAAATACAATGGATGATACAAAAACCAGCACACAGGAGTGCAGATTTTGTAAAAATATGAGGCATAATAGAGCAACATGTCCCTTCAATCCAAGTACAAGCAAGTGAGAATAAGATATTACAATTAAACTCCATATTAAGATATTGTGACTTTAATTCAAAATTTTCCTCCCCACATTTAACTTTGCATTTATAAGCATTTTAATTGTTATGTAGAGATGGTTGAGGCATCAGGTCCAACAGACCACCGCTGCCATGGTAGACGTATTGTTCAGGCGAATAGCAACACATTACAAGCAGACACCACCAAGTATTGCATCGTTAAGAGAAGCTCATCAAGCAGCAAACTCGATGCAAGTCTTACAAGGTACATGCCATTTTTATAAATTGAATCAAGTCATTATAACTATTAAAATAACTAATTTTATTTGGCGAAATATTCTTGAAGCAGCCAACAATTTTTTAGTGGCGCAAGGTGGAAGGTGTTGTGCCCATGTTTTATTCATGCACAGTTGCAGGCATAGACTGTGTCAGACACTTGCAATACATTAAACTAGACCACCATCTATTACCAATACATTCCATTTACCTGTTGGCAAGATAAATTGAAATAAATATTAACATGTTCCCACATTAATTATCATTCTCTAACCTTACAATAAATTTATTTTTATCAGGTGAGATGACTATCACATTGTAAAATGTTCAGATACTCATTAGTATTAGGACTGGCGAAAAAGCCCTGGATGGGAGAAAGAAAAACAGAGTTAAATCGATTCGTTTACATCCATGAGGAGGAAGATTCCACTAGCACCAGATGAGAGAAAGAAAAATGACTTGTGATTACAACTCAACACTTCCTCACCATACACCTCACTCCCATCTCTCATGAGTTCCTTAAGGTCTTTTTATAGAGGGGGACTGGGTAATTTAGTCTTTTGGCTGCCATGACTCCCTTTAAAGTTTCAAAACTCCTTTATGTTGAAATCATGAGATTCAAAATTTGTATGTGGGTGAGAAACTCTATACACCATGATCCTATTGCTGGCTTCTTGCAATCAAAATTCTTGTACTTTGCAAATCCCGATCGCAAGTTTTGGTCACAAGCAACACGGAACTCTCGTGCGTTGGGATCTGCCGACTTCCCTGTGGTTATTTTGCAATCGTATCACATGTTTGTAACCCGCGATTCCATCATTGGCTTCCCATCCTGGAAAAATCGCGAGTGTATTGCATTATCTGTAACTCTGTAAGCGCCGATGTCGTCGATTTCCAAAATTGAATGCTCTAATATCACTGATACGAATAGACGAGCTTTTTCCCAAAGATAATGGCACAAAATATTTTTATTTTAGTAATTCCAAATCAAAGTAAAACAACACCAAACAACACACACAAAGACATAAAAGGTAAGCAACTATAATTTGAGAGGTTGGTGATTTTTCTCAATTCTATCCCTGAGCCTCAAGACACAATCTCATGTAGCATAACCCTCACCCTAAACATAGTAACCTTATTTATACTAAACAATAATAAATGACAAAAGACTAAATTATCCTTAGGAGCATAAAAGACAATATTGTTCTTAGGCGCCGGTGTAATAAAATCTTTCGTATCAATCATGCATTGCATGTTAGCCACCCTCCTACACTTGAAACCCCTTTTACAACACTTGGTTTCTTGAATGCTTCTCAACGTAGAAACTAGTAAAGCTAGTGAAATGACCATAACTTGAACTTTCAGGGGGGATCTCCTTTTAGACATCTTATACATTATTAACTCCAAACAAAACCTCTGATCATACTGGCTTTACTCACTAGTTCCTCAGTGTTGTTGTAAATTACAAATTCTTTTTGCTCTCTCCATCTCTCTTATACTCTACGTCATAGTTCATATAATTATAACAAACTAACTAAGAATATTATGTTGACATAGATTGTAAATTCAAAACACATCTTTTGTTGAATCACGTTTGTGGCTGATTATTTGTTTATTTCTCTCGGCTTTCATTTGTTTGTCATCTCTTACTTTCTAGTAGCTCAAGTAGAACACCTTCCCACCCGCTTTTCAAACTTACTAACAATTTGATAATCTAGCAATACTAAATTGAATATATATGGCTTACTAAATTGAATAAATATGGTAAATTTTCCGTTTAGGTTGAATATTTCCAATAACCTCTCTGACCTCATAATCAACTGATTTAAGATTCATTTCAGCAGGCTCTCTCTCCATTGTTGTTTGGCAGAAGCTGAGAAAATGGAGAAGCGTTGTTTGGATGAGTATCTCCTCCGAACATTTTCCCCACCATAATGCCAATTATGTCTCACTCCGGAATCCAAACTTGTGCCGACTTTGTGACCTATGTTCTGCATTTGGTAGTAAAGAAACGCTCGCTCCTCAGCCATGCACTTTTTCATCTCGTCCTTCCATAATTTCGTCATAGAATCTACCCCCAAAACCTTAATTACAATCTTTCGGCTAACTTACTAGTTGTTTCTTCACACTCTTGGATTGATCGTGGAGAGCGAAGTGGCTTTTTCCGACTATCTTTAATGCATGCTCTAAGTATCAAATTTTATATTCAAACAATTATCTTGTTTTATCGAATGCACTTTTATAATGCAACTTTTTCGGATGGTGTTTTAAAAGAAATTTTCTGAACCAGAAAGCACAGCCAAACGAGCCCTTAATTTTTTGCCAGCTGATTGTGCACTAGCCTGGGTGAAGCTTTGTGTTTTTTTCCCAACCATCTCAAGAAAACCTTGGCAAATTAAAAATGATTGAAAGTCATAAGCTTCCTTTACATGTTTTTCATGGTTCGAAGGTCCATTATTATTATAATATGCTATTTTGCTTTGGGAATTGGAATTTTGTTATTGAATTAGATACCGTTTAGGAATTTAGTGAGTTTGAGTTTCTTCAAGATTGCTGGTGTGTGATATATATTAGGAAGTTTTATTTTTATCTGGAATGGTTGTATTAGGAGAATGTTTAAATAGGGAGGTTTGCATTTATATTTCTATAATTATAACTATTCTCTTCCTTATTTCATTCCTTTTGTATTTATTCTGTGTCCCTATTTATAGCCTCATATATTCAGTCAATAAGACACAAAGTTTGTTCTCCTCAACATTTTATCATAGCAAGATACCAATCCCAACCTTTCCAGCCTCCTAATCAATCATCTTATTCTATTTCCTAGCATCGACCAAGCTTCCAACCACAACCAGCATGCTCATCCTATCTTTCATTTTCATGCACACATCTTTGAACTTCAGCATTTTAATGCCTTGCTTCCTGCTTATTTATCCTGCCCGCATGCTTGCATTGCACGCACTTTATCTGCATGCTTTTGCTATCATGCTTGCACTGCACTTACTTGCATGCTCATTGCTCGGGGCCCATGCATGTCTCAGTTACTCACCCACATTGTTCTCTTGTCATGAGTTTGCACACCTGTGCTACCTACCCTGTTTTATTTTTGCTCCTACCTGGCATCTGCAAGTTCAAATTCTCGATCCTTGCTATCCCCACTCACCACATTGTCTGATGCAGCCACAAAGCTTATTGCCATTAGACTTGCCGCTTCCCAACTCTGCTACACCACTAAGTTATTGTGATAAATGCTTGCACTTTAGGGCACATTCCAGTCATCATAAATTTAGTTAACTCTCGCATTCTCTCCTACTCTATTTCCTTTTTTTCCAACATTGTCAAAACCTCATAACGTCCCTTCAATGACAAGATCATTAACTAGTTGAGTTTGAGCCACTTTGGCCACTTATAAACTTACTCAATTTTTTATCCTTTACTCTTAGATCATCTCTCTATATCAATGCTATAAAGATAGATTCAGGAATACTACCAAATCATGTGGGGACAGATAGGACAAATTATTTCAATACTGCCTTTTCATGATTGATTCAAATATTTGGTAGAAGCAAAATGAAGAATTTTTCTTAAGCCAGTGCCTAGCCTATGGAAAATTTTGTCTTTCATTCGACTAACAACTATTTAGTATTTTGCTATTAATTATTGTTTAGTATAAATAGACCCCCAATAGGCTTAGGGTAAGGGTATGCATGAGAATTCTTGTCTTAGAGACTTAGGGTTTGAATTTGGGAGAGATTTCCTACCTCTCGAATTGTAGGAATCGAGAGAGATTGTCTATCTCGAGAGTTGTAGGCTCTTATCTTTTGTATTCGTGTGAATTGATCGTGTTGTATTGCTTTAATTTGACATTTATTGAAGAAAAATAATGGTTTGCCCTATTTTTTGTAGAAAATCATGCCGATTTATGTGTCAAATAGTATCAAATTGGTACCAGCGCATTCGATTTCTGAGAAATGAACCACTGGGTTGCTGCGTACATGAGTTCCTTTGCCTTCAACATCGAAATCGTGGGAAGGGATCACGACTTGCACAACCGCTGAACCATGTAATATAGTCGGGATTGCGACATGCAGAGCTATATAGTCGCTTGATCCGTGCGATACGGTCGTGATTGAGCTAGCTGGGAAGCAACGTTGAGATCATGATATACAAATCTCCTCGCATAGTGAAACAGTCAAGATCAAGCTACTCGGAAGAAGTCGACGAGATCAACTAGAGCTAGCTAGGAACTCATCGATCGCTAGCTGGCAATCGTCGATCGTGATATTGTCTGATAAAAGATGCATGACTCCATTAACTAATTCGTGACAGACAGACACAAAACTTTTATCTTTGGCAGCATACAGATACCCGAAACTCCCATCTTTCACCTATTCTCGCTCTGTTCTCACAATACAGTCGCAATTAGAGCTACCTGAGATGGCCACGTTGGGATTGCGGCGTTCAGAGAGCCGAAACTGCATTATTTCTCCTCCTTCCGCTCCATCTTCGTGATATAGTAGCACGATCTTTGTGTCCAGTCGTCACAGTCGCAACCCAA
>NW_018242586.1:0-251 GCF_001263595.1 Phalaenopsis equestris
AGATAGCTATATGATGTGCAATACTCAATTACACTAGCAATCCAATTTGAGTCAAGATTGACACTATATGGTATTTCAAATCTTTATGTATATCAATCAAATTCTTGCATATCAAAGAAAGCTCAACCCTAAAAAATAGGCTATGAATTGTAGAACATTTATTCTTAATTTTCAAAAAAAAATTTCATGCATTTGATAAGTTGTATTATAAATGTGTATTCGTGTTTGAGGGTTTGATTGAAGCCAGCTAA
>NW_018242587.1:0-1869 GCF_001263595.1 Phalaenopsis equestris
GAAGAAGTCAATGTTGTTGAATAGATATAAGTAAAGTATTCTTTTACGCATTTTAATGCAAGATTCAAGGATGATCTAGTCACTACCTTATGCAACTATAGTGATGTATTCCCCGGTTAACTGAGATGATTTCAAAGTTTGCAGTCGATGCATATCACCATATGTTAAACATTGACAAGAGATCTTGACTTATGAAGGAAAAAAAGAGCTATGTGTCAATTACCCTAGAAGAACATGTTGGATAAGAGGTATGGAAGCTACTAGATACTGACTAAATTCAAGAAGTGCACTACCCATATTGGATTGCTAATTTGGTAATAGTGCTAAATTCAAATGACAAATAACTAATGTTTATCAACTTTATCAACATAAACTCACCCTACCCAAAACACAACTAGCCCATGTGGCAAATTCATGCACTTTTTAACTTGGTGGTTGGATACTCGATCATGAGCTTCTTACACATTTTCTCGAGACATGATCAAATCAAGATGCATCCTATGGAAAGTGTTTAATATTACATTGATCACAAAAGAAAGTGTTTAGTGTTACAATGTAATACTCTAGGTCTTATAAATATTGGCACAACTAATAAGTGTATGTTAATGCTATGTTACTCTAGGTTTTAGAAATATTGATACAACTAATAAGTGTATGTTAATGCTATGTTAGTTAAGTGCAAGTCTCACTCTATGACATGATCAAATCAAGATGCATCCTATGGAAAGTGTTTAATAATACATTTATCACCTATCCTGAAGGGTGAACACAAGAATTGAGGGTGAGACTCAATCAAATAAACTAAAGAAAGTTATGACATCCGTTTGGTCTGCGAAACCAATATATTCCAAATAAAATAAAAAGGACTAAAGGGAAACTTTTGACATCCAAAGAACGTTTAACATGAAATTAAAATAAAATAAGTGTACATTTGATATTCGGACAAACAAATTACTATGATATCTTTTAACACCAAAAGGAATTAAAGCCAAGTTTGAGAAAGTTAAAGCACTCATGGACATGCCTTCTCCCCCCATCATCAAGAAGTTATAGAAGTTAGCTAAGCAATTTGTCAATCTAAGTTGTTTCATTCAAGGTAAGGAGAAATTTATGCAATTTTTTTCAAAGTTTTAAGAAAATCCAAATGCTTTGCCTGGAATGAAGAATGTGAGCAAGCTTTCTACCAATTGAAGAACTTCCTAGCATTGTCACCTATATTTTAAAGCACTAAACCTAACAAAGGATTTTCATTATATTTGGGAGTGGAATTTGAAGCAATGAACTTGACTCTAGTTTAAAATAAACGAGGAAAGTTATCAGTCTACTATGTAAACTGAGTTCTATGGGGCACTAAACTTAGGTATACAATTTTGAAAAAAAAAACTTTTTTCTATTATTGTTTCAGCATGAAGACTTTGTCAATACTTCAAGACACCCTATTGAAATCAGCATTGACCATCCTCTGATGTTGGCTCTAGCTAAAGTATAGCATTTGTGGCACCTACTAAAATGGGCGGTTAAGCTCATCATGTTCAACCTCCCTTGGACAACCCATATGTCAATTAAGCATACATGGTGGCTGATTTCCTAGAGGAATTTTTCAAGCTTAGTGGTAAAGAGGTAGCAAACTTACCAAAAGATTCATTATTAATCATATACTAAGATTGAGTGTCAAGTAGCCAAGGACTCAAAGTAGTGTTAACGAATCTGGCAGTTTTCACTCTTTATCACTCCATAGAAGTTGAGTTTGATTTCACCAACTATCAAGCGAACTATGAAGCTTTGATTGTTGCATAGTAGTTTACTCAAGGGATAAACATAAAGAACTTATCAGTATGATCTGATTTTGAGTTGATTGTCAATCGTTAA
>NW_018242588.1:0-3417 GCF_001263595.1 Phalaenopsis equestris
GAGCCTTAAAAGCCATAGATGTTTTCTTCCTTTAACGATAGTGTTATTGAGCCACCATACAGGATGAAACATATGAGCTACTGACAAGTAGTTCCTAGTAAGTTTGGGTCGTTCATCTTCACAGTAAAGTAGACCTAGTCTTGATTTCTATGGATGATGGATATATGGAATTTTGATTGGGCTATTCCAACCTGTTTTAAAATTCTTTCTAACCTACCAATGGTTAACCCCTTTAGGCCTTTTTGTACTCCTATATCAAGTTATCTTATGGTCAACTTGTAGACTCTCCATGTTAACGAGTGAGCTTTATTTCAAGTTATGGTGATCCTGCCCAATAACCTTGCTTTGTCCTAACAACATAAGATTTTTATAAAATCATAGAATGAAAATATAACTTTTCTTATTGAGAATTTTTCTCAGTTTCTCCCATGATGTAACTAACAAAGAGGATAAGCCATCGAGGGAGATCTACCTAAACCAAAAAAAAATAAATTTGATTTTATCCTCTGATTTGGATACAATAGTCTTTTATAATGTTTTCCAAGTATATAAACATAGGCTGAGTAGGATCTGATTTGTTTTGGACCACTGTTCTCTAGTTCATGTTACGGGGACTATTTTATAATATATTTTCATATAAATTTATTTTATTTCTTTCTTATTATTTGCTTAGTCTGCTCTTACCTTTCATTATGTTCTTCTAAACATAGGTTGTTGGAAAAGGGAGTTATGGAAACAAAAATTTGAGAAGGCATTGCATTCAAAACAAAAAAAAATGTGAATGATTGCCCATGTTTGAACCTCTAGTAACCAATATATCCACAGTGGTTAATCCCTTAATAATAACTTTCAAACCAAAAGCCACAAATTTATAAGAGTGACCTTTGAATCGAAGTTGTTTACCTCATTGAGAAGTAGCAATATCTTTATAAAGGAAGTTGTAACCATCAATATGTGCGTAAAAATCTTTCTGAAATAAAATTATAGAAAATACTATAATAATAAATATAATTTTTATTGATAGAGTTGATGCAATCTTGGGAGGCTTTGAGGTTAAGGGGGAGAGCCCATGTATTTCTGTGCAAAAAAAAAATTAAAGTAGAGTTTCTTTAAAATAGCCAAACCAATTAAATGCATTATCACTATATCTATGATATAGAGAAGCCCCTCTAACCCAGATTCAAGTAAACAAAAATATTACTATTACTATAAATAATAAAATAAGTGATATTCCTGATTATTTCTAAAATGTCTAGAAAGTCCTTCTGGTAAATGAACATATCATAAATCTTTGTTTGAAGTAAGAATCCATATTGATTAATGCACCATCTGAATAAAACATTTCCAAAATTGAATAGCTTCCATATAAGATTTTATTTGCATATGACAATTAAAATGCTTAATTTAGAAAGACCCAAACCTTAATATAATTCTGGCCTACTAATTTTTTCCCAGAAAATAAGGAGAAATTTCTATTGTAGATACCAAAGAGTAATAATTTGTTATAATGAGAAGTAATGCTCTTTCTAACCCCCATACCTATAGCACTGGACCTAAACCAATAATTCTAACATCATAGATACAATTGGAAAAATCAACCATTTTATTCATGATAGAAGGGATACCTCCCATTTTATCTTTGGAGTTCAAGATATAGTTGAAGTCTCACATAATAATACAATGATGGAAGTTAGAGGTGGCTAAGGAAGATATAGCTTGCTACAACTTTCCTTCAAGTTATCTAATTTTCATCATATACAAATGTGAGAAAAATTTGATACAAGTGGAGAAGGTGATACACTCACGAATATAATGCAATTGAATATCCAAAGCATGAAAATCAAAACTATTAGAGTTATAATTGATCCAAATGTGCCTATTATGAAATGTGTACCTATTATTGGTTAAGAAAAATGGAGAATTGATTGTTACAGTTGAGATTGGAGAGAAAAGTGAGAGTAAGCTTTATTTCCAGCAAACATAGCAAGCGAAGTTTATGGTCTTTCACATAATTCATATAGTCAGTGATTCTAATGTCACTGCAGAATCCTCAACAAATCTAAACAGCTAAGTTAGGAAAAAATATAACGCAGAATAATTCAAATTTAGGTGGTCATTGCCCTTGTGCATGCCTTTTTGAATTTGGTGAGAAGGAGATGGGTGGGGGTGGAGGAGAGGGTGTTAGGAGGGTTGAAGGAGAGGGGGAGGTTGTTATTTGATTGGGCTCTATAAGGAGGTTTTATTAGCAGTGAAGTCAGTGGGGCAGTGAGGGTCTGAGAGGAGAGTGAAGTGGATGTATGTGGGGGAATAGAGGTAGACTTAGGGGGAGGGAAAGTCTCTTTGAGGTATAGAGAAGAGGCTGACGATTGACCATTTTTTTTGTAGAGAGAGGAGGGGGATTGAGGTCAGAGTAAAAAATAATCATTAGAGGAGGAGAAATTAAGGAGTTAGGGAAATAATTAGATGGATGGTTAGGAACTATAGTTCTAAAAACAGTACAACTGTGAGGTGAGGGTTTGCTTGAGCAATTCTTGAATTCTACCTCTAGCTATGCAAATGATAGGGGAGGGCGGAAGGTGGATGAGTAAAGGCAAGTAGAAATACCATGAGCAAATGAGTTGCGTACTTTGTAAAGATTTGGTTTTCATTCATGATTAACCAGTTGAAATTTGTCCCTTCCGTTAACGTAATATGGTGATTGAATCTAGCAGAATAGAGTTGGTGTGGATCTCGACACTAACTCTTATGAAGCTAAGCCTCAATCCTATGGTCCTTAGGGGATCAATGGCTAGAGGTACCCTGATCTTACCCAGAATTTTGGACATCACTATCAGACTAAGGAAATATAGACAAGTTGGATTGTAAAATCCAAATGATATTTCTTTGAAATTTTCCTAACATGTTGAAACAAGTAAGTCTAGTTTTTAACAATATAAGTTTGGTCGTTCAAAAACCATGTCCCTCCATCCAAAGCCATATCATAGTCTTCAACATGATTGAATCTAAAAAGAAAAAATCCTTCAAATAAAAAGATGAGTTCAACCCGCCTTTTAGTTTGTAGATCCTAGTGATACTTTGTAAGAGATTATCGTAGAATGGACTTTTGTCGAGAGTGTGGCCAATGTGATCTAGATTCCATCTCTTTGAAGCTTTCCTGCGCCTCACCATCAGATTAATAAATTTTATTTTTAGAAGGAGGGATGCAAGAGAATTTAAAAGCAGAGGGGCTTGATAGATGAGAGGCTGTTAAGCCTTTCCAATTAAGAAAATGTGAAAGCTCTAAATTGAAGACAGTAGAGGAAGAGGAGAGAGCGAAAGTCTTCCATAGCAAAGACTCTAGAGGGGTGAGGCTTCTCAGTCTAGAGAAGCCCAAGGAAAGGAGAGAGTTTACAATTTTAGATAGGGAGAAAAGAAAAG
>NW_018242589.1:0-665 GCF_001263595.1 Phalaenopsis equestris
TCCATAGCCCAATTTCATTCTTCAATGTGTTCTTTTCTGAAAGGAAGATTTGCATGCATACCACTCAATTCCCATGTATTTACTTTTCTGAACTTCAAACAATAGTATTTTTGATGTGATATGAAAGATTTGGGCGGTATAAATGTAAAAAGTGATGGTTTTAGTGGTTAGATATGTGAATTCCTAGGAATTGAGTGTTATGTATGTAAATGCCCCAAACTTTAAACATCCATTACAGTAAGGCTTAACGGTAAGGCTTTAATTTTGGCATCTTTGGTGTACTTATTTTATTTCATTGTGTTTAAATCTTTTGTTTTCCTAGTTTGAACATAGTTGCTGATTTGGTGTCATGCTCCATTCAAGTTGGTTTTAAGATAGGCGGAACTAAACTCAGAGAGCGAGAAATTATTATGTACGAACACCACACACCTACAGACAACGGTGGAATGGTGGATGGGGATGGTGAGGGGATGTCACAAATGGGAATTAGGAGTGACATGACCTCCACATTCACATTACATCTGGATGTCCACAAATAATAATTATTTTCTCACGAATATTATTTTCATATTATTATTCTTTTTTTTAATTTACTAAATTTTAAAATTTAATTATGAGAATAAAATTTATTTTTATTTTTTATTAAAAGGCCTCTATTGAGAGTG
>NW_018242590.1:0-766 GCF_001263595.1 Phalaenopsis equestris
AAAATACACGTTAATTGGACTATGTTTTATTCTGGCTCATAAACAATTTCAGCCCACTAATGTCTCCCTGTTAATTTCAGAAGAATATGTCAGGATCGCAGCTCATTTTTGCTTTCAAAGATGGTTTGAACCTTGATTTCAACAAAGATGAGATACCATAAGGCGGGATAATTGATTTTGATATGAAATTTGATGATGTTAACAGAGAATATGAAAATCCACTAATGAATGCTGTCGAAGAACGAGAAAAAGAGGGATTGCCCTCGTTACTCAAATTCAACACTAGGATTCTCCCTTCCTAAAAAAGGAAAGAAGCCGTCCAAGAACAAGACCCGATGGAAGGGCCAAGCCGCCATTTGATAATGGCTGATGAAGAGAAAATACCTTTTGCTTCGTTGCGGAGAACTCAGCGAAGAAATGCCGACCGGAAAAAACAAAGAGCTCTGGCCAAAGCCAGGAAAGAAAAAGAAAAGTTATTTGCAATCCTAGAAGAATATATGAATAATGTCAACGTGAAGGAGTCTTCTGATAGTTTGTCATTGACAGAAGAGGAAGTACAGTCGAGACAGCTTCCCGAACGATCATCAGTATGGGTTCACTCCGATGCCAGTTCAGTTTGTTCTACTTGTCATTCCACAACACTTGAACAAGGACAGTCTGCAGGGACCTTTGTAGAATGTTCACGTTGCAATGTTCTACATCTAGAACAATATTGTAGTTATGACGATTATTTATCAGCTAACAAACTGATAAGATATGATGATCT
>NW_018242591.1:0-775 GCF_001263595.1 Phalaenopsis equestris
CACGGTGGAAAGCACAGTGAATGGGAGTGCACCGCGTTGCCGTTCGGAGCTGCATAGGATCCAATCAGTGTCGCGTGGTTAAGTAGAAATTTGGGTATTTTCTAATTTATTTAAATTCCTGATTTTTAAAAATTCATATCTTTGCCTAGAAAAATTAAAAAAATAAAATAAAAATACCCTCTTGCTCGGTGAATAGAAGAGAAAAATATGGAAATGGTTTGAAATTTATTTGATTCATAGTTTATTTTAAATAATTAAATATGGTTTTCAGTCTTTTAATTCTTCATGTATGTAGACATTTCACCATAGCTTGATATTTAGGCATGTTGTTGCCTCTGTCATGGGGGATACTCTCTGGGGATACTCTTAGATTTTTTCAAAGTCAGAGAAGATCTCTAAACAAGGATTCATATTTTTCAAGTTTATGTCTATTATTTGCATAAATTAATCATAATAATTAATATGTTGCTTAAAAAAATCCAAAGAAATTTTGGAAGGTTTATTGTGACCAGAGAACCCTTTGGAAAATTTTTCATGGGCCAAGCCATTAAGAACACTCTTAACTCTCACAAAACCCTAAAACACAAAGAAAATTAATTTGAGAGAAATAATCATCTAAATGACTTAATTTTGATTCTCTACTATGATTTAAAGTTCAGAGAACTCCCCATAAAAATTTCAAAACATTTGAAGTTCATTTGATAACATAACTCGATTTTTAAAGTTAAATGGCATTTTTAACACAAAAATGATTTTTAATAATTAAAATATAACT
>NW_018242592.1:0-5032 GCF_001263595.1 Phalaenopsis equestris
CCTCGCTCTCTCCTGCTCTCTCTATAATATCGCTCCCGCTCTCAAACTCTCTCTCTTATTCACTAAATCTCCTCTCCCTCTCTCTGTTGATCTCTCTCTTCTCTGTACTCTCTCTCATCCTCCCTCCCACCTTTCCTTTCTATTTCACAATCTCTGCAAGCCTCATTCACTCTATCTCTTTCTTTCTCTTTCTCCCCTCTCTCCCTCTATCACCTTCTCTATCTATCTCACCCTCCCTCTCCCATTCTCTAACTTTCTCTCCCATCCATCCCTCTCTCCTCAATTTCCTTCACTCTCTCTCTATCACTCTCATTCAATCTACGACAATTCTGTATCTCTAATTTCTCTTGATCTTTCACTTTCTCTCACTCTATCCCTAGTTGGCTTACCATTTTCTCTCCCTTTTATAGTGTTCTCTCCCTCCTCTCTATATCTCTCACTCCCTCCCTTCCTCTCTTTCCCTCTCCCCATATCCCTTCTCTTGCTTACTCTTCTCTCTCCTTTTTATGCTTACACTCTCTCTTAGTCTCTCTTCTTTGCTCCTTTTCTTCTCTCAAAAATTCTCACTCTCTTTCTCGATCTCTCACTCCCACTCTCCATAACCCCCCTCTCCCTTTCAATTTTGCACTCTCTGCCTCTCTCTTATCCTCTTCAATTCCCTACCTCTACATTGCTCTCCCTTTCTCCACTTCTTTCCTTTATTTATATCTCTCTCCCTTTTTCTTGCCCTCCCTCTCTCTCTCCAACTCTCTAAGTCTCATTCTTGTATTTTTTCCTCTCTCTCTCTCTCTCTCTCTCTCTCTCTTTTCCTTTGCCCTTCTTCTCTTACTCTCCCTCCCTCTCCACCTACCTCTCTCTATCATTTTATGTTTCTCTTCCCTCTCTCTCTTTCACTCCCTCCATATTTCTCTCACTCTTGCTCCTCTCTCTCTATCTCATCTGCATTAACTCTTCCACTCTTTCTTTTTGAGTCTCTCTCACCGTCTCTTTTGCCTTTCTATCTCTTGCACTCTCTACCTCTTTCCATTCCTTTCTCCCTCTTTCCTATTCTACTTATCTCTTTCTATATATCTCTCAAGCTCTCTCTTCCTCTCTTTCTCTAGCTCATTCTAATTCTCTCTGTCTATCTATATTTCTCCCTCCATCTGGCTCTATTACTCTCCCTCTCACTTCATCCCTCCCTCTCTCCATATCTTGCTCTCTCACCCTCTCTCTCTCCCTCTCTTTTATTATCTCTCTTGCTCATTTTTCTCATTCTTTGTCACTTGCTCTCTATCAATTTCACTTCTTGCTCTATCTCTCTCTCCCCACTCCCACCCACTCCCTATTTCTCTATCTCTCATCCCTACCCCACTCTAACTCCATACACACCTCCAAAACCTCTCAAGAATTATCTTTAATCATTCTTCTCTTTCTTCCCCTCCAGCCCTTTCCTTAACTCTCTCTTCTTTGCTTCTTATTTTTACCCATTCGTCTGCATCTTCCCCTCTCTTCCCCACTTTAACTCTCTCTCCCTCTCCCTCTCTTGTTCATTGTAACTCTCCATCCCCTATATCCCTCATTCTCTCAATCTTTCTTTCTTAGTTACTTTATCTCTCTTTTTATCTCTCAAACCTCTCTTTCTTGTTTAATCCCTCTCCCTATCTCCCTACATCTCCCTTACTCTTTTCCTACAGTCTCTTCTTTCCTCTCTCGCTCTCTCTCTCTCCCTTTCTCTCACTCTCTTTCTCTATTTACATCTCTTGATAGCAAGCGGTATCCTTTCCCCCTACACTGTCTCTCACTCATTCTATATCTTTCTCACTTCCTCGCTTCTTTGTTTACATTTCTTGGTTGCAAGTGTTATCCTTTCCCTCCGCGCTCTCACTCATTTTATATCTATCTCACTTCCTCGCACTCTCTCTCTCACACAAACACACACTTGCTTTGCCACTCACCTACTCTCCCTCCCTTTAGTTGGATACCTCTCCCATATTCACTTTTACAAATTTTTTAAATTTTTATCGAACCCTTTTTTCTATTCTTCTCTTGCTCATCCTTACATTCTATCTCCCTCTCACTCTCTCTCTATCTCTTCTGACTCTTTCCATCTACTCCATATCCTCTCACTCCCTCATTTGTTCTCTCCCTTCCTCTCTCTCTTAAGATCTCTACTTTTTTGTCCTCTCTCGGTCTCTTGTCCTCACCCAAAATTTTTCTTTTACTTCTTTCTATGTTGTTCATATTTCTCTCTCCTCTACCCTCCCACTGTTTTTACTCCCATTCTACCCTCTCTCTCTCCCTCTCTCTTTCACGCTCCCTCAACCTTGTTCTCACCTTCTCTCCACTATTTATATAACTTTCTCTAATTTGTTTTCCCTCTCTCATTCTCTCTTTCAATATCTCTTCATCTCTCTCCCTCCAAATCTTATTTTTACTCTGTTTCTCTTATTATTGATTCCTCTCTATTCCAATCTCACTGATTTTCTCCTTCCCTATTCTCTCTCTTCTCTATCTCTATTCTCTCTCTTATCCCCTTTCATGCCCTCTCTCTCTCACTCGATCACTCCCTTCCTCCCTCACTATTGCTCGCTTCCTACCTCACTCCCTCTCTTCATCTCTATGTCTCTCTATATCCTTTTTTAATTCTTTTACTATCTCTCCCGTCATCATTTTCTCCCCTCGCTCTTCCTTCTCCTCCCGCTCTCACTCCCTCTTACTCTCTCTCTCTGTCAATCTCTTTGTATTGCTCATATCTTTCTTATTCTCTCTCTCTCTTTTGGTCTTCTCATTCACTATACTATTCTCTGACCCACTCTATCTATCATTATTTCTTGCTCCACTCACTCTCTTTCTCTCGCTCGCTCCTCCCTCTCTTCCTTGCTATATTTCTCTCTCCCTTAATTGTTATGTTTTTCTCTACCACTCCTCCCACTCTCTATCAATCTTGATCTCCATTTCTTCTCTCTATTCTCACTCTCACCCCCTCTCCCCCTCCATGTTACTCACTCTCCCTCCCTTCTCTTTCTACCTCTCTCACCATTCCTCTCCTTCTCTCCCTCCTTCACTTCATCTCTCTTTCTCTCTTACTTTCTCACTCTCTCACTAGCTCTTCCTCCCTCCCACTCCCTCTCTCTTCTCTCTCACTATTTCTTTCTCACTCTCTCTAGCTCTCTCCCTCTTTCTTTGTCTCATCTCTCTCACAATTTCCTCCCCCTTTTCTAGCTCAATCTGCAATTTCACTCTCCATATCTAGCTCTATCTCGCTCTCCCTATCTTTCTCACTGTCGCTCCTTATTACTCCCTCTTTCTCATGCTCTCTCTCACTCTCTCCCTTTTGTTTCCTCTCCATATTTCTCTCTTTTAATCTTCACATAGATTTTCCTTCCTTTTTCTCTTTTCTGCCACACTCACCATTTCCTCTCACCCGCTCTTTCAGTCTACATTAATCTCTATTCACTCATTCTTTCTCTTTGTCAATAATTCTTTACCTAACTCTCCATTTACTCACTCTTTCTCAATCTTTCTCTCTCTTCTCTCTCTCCATTCTTTATCTCTCTCCATCACACCCTCTCTCTCTCTCATTATTCTTTATCTCAACCCCTCTCCATCCCACACACTCTCTCAATATTCTCTATTGTGAGTGAGAGAGGGAATACAAAAGAGAGGTGAGAGAAGAGAGTGAGAGAGAGTGTGAGAAAGAGTGGTAAAGATGTGAGAGAGAGAGAGAGGGAGGGAGTGAAATAGGGAGGGAAAAAGCGAGAGAAAGAAGTCTAAGAGAAAGTGAGAAATTGTGAGAGAGATAAGAAGAGGGAGAGAAGAGAACAATATAATAATAGAGTGAAAGGTGAGAAAAAGAGAGTGAGCGATAAAGAAAAAGAAAGAATAAGCAAAAGTAATAGAAAATGGAGCAAGAGAATGAAAAAGAGAGAAAGATAGGGGGGGCGAGAAAGATAAGAGAGAGAGAGAAATAAGAAGAGAGAGAATGAGAGAAATACACTGAGAGGATGGACTAAGGGAAGAAAGAGCAAAAGTGAGTGAAAGGAAGACATTGAGTGAGAGAGAGAGAGAGGGAGAAGGAGGGAGGAAGTGAGAGAGAGCATAAGAAAGAGTGAAAGAGTATCGAGAGGGTTAAGGAGAGAAAGGGAGGGTATTTCACTCTTCTATCTGTCTTTCAATCTTTCTATCTCTCCCTCTCTCCCTCTCTCCCACTATCTCAATTCATTCTTCCTCTCTTCTTCCATTCTCTCTATCTTCCTCTCTCCCCCTCTCTCCCCCTCACTAGCTCTTTCTTCTTTCATTCTCTCTTTATTTCTCTCTCCCTCTCTCACCCTCCCTCTTCTCTTACACTATTTTTATCTTCTCATTTTTATTCTCTCTTTCCTTCTCTCACTTCACTCTCTCTTTCATTTTCTACATCATTGCTCTCTAACATTTTCTTTTTCTTTCTCGTTATGTCTTACTTTCTCTTGATCTTTCTCATCTCTCTCTCCTTTTCTCTCCCTCCTTTTCTAATCTATCCTTCTTGGTCTTTCTCCCTTGGTCTATCTCTCTCATTCTGACTCTCTCCCTGGCTATTATTCCCTTTGACATATTCTCTCTCTCATGTTCTATGCCTCTCCCTCCCTTCATCTCTCTCTATTTCATTCATACTCATGCACCTCTCTCTCTATTTTAATGCTTCCTCTTTTCTCTCTTTCTCTCTCTCTTTCTCACTCTCACTATCTAACTCTTGCCCACCTCCCCCTTCTTCCTTACATCTCTCCTCCCTCCTTTCTTCTCTCTCTCTTACTCTTTCCTCTTTCTCAAACAATCTCTCTTCTCTCTCTTTACCTCACCTTCTTAATCGCCCCTTCACTCCATCTAGCTCCTCTCTCTTCTCCCTGTGTTTATCTCTCCTTTCCCTTAATACCACTCCCTCTCTCTTCTCTTTTGTCTCTTCTCTCTTTATTCTCTGTCTCACTCTCCTTCACCCTCTCTTACACTCTCCCTCTCCCACTCAATCTCTCTTTCCCCAACTCCATGTCTCTCTTCCTCTCCCCCCCCCCCTCCC
>NW_018242592.1:5930-10534 GCF_001263595.1 Phalaenopsis equestris
CACACACTCCCTCTTCTCACTCTCTAAATCTCCTCAACTTCTCTCTCTTGATCTCTCTTTCTCTCTACTCTCTCTCATTCTTCCTTCCACCTTTTCTTTCTCTTTCAACCTCTTTGCAATCTTTCTTTATTTCTCTTTCTCTCCTCTCTCTCTCTCTCTCACACAAACATTCTTTATCTATCTCACCCTCCCTCTCTCTCCTCAATTTCCTACTCCCTCTTCACCCTTGGTCGCTCTCTCCCTATCATTCTCATTCACTCTCCGACACTTCTCTATCTCTCCTTTCTCTAGCTCTTTTACTTTCTTTCTTTGTATCCTTAATCGACTCACCATCTTCTCTTCATTTTATATTTTGCCCACCCTCCTTCTCTCTATTTCTCTCTTCCTCCCTTTCTCGTTTTCCCTCTCCCTTCTCTTGCTTACTCTTCTCTCACCTTTTTATACTTACACTCTCTCTTCGTCTCTCTTCTTTGCTCCTTTTCCTCTCTCAAAAACTCTCACTTTCTTTCTCGATCTTTCACTCCCACTCTGCTCTCCCTTCCTCGCCCTCTCTTCCCTACCTCCATCCCTACCTCCCTACCTGCCTCTAACTCTCTTGCTCCTTACCCCCTCTCCCCTCTTTTTCAATCTCTCTCTCTTGAATGCTCTTCATCTCTATCTCATTCATTATTTATCAATCTCTCTCTCTCTTCTCTTACTCTGTCTTATTTGTTCTCTATTTGTCTCTCACCCTTCCTTACTCTTCATCCCCTCTTTCTTTCTCTTACTCTACCTGCATCTATCTCCTTCTCTCTCTCTATCTTTCTCCATCCTTTCTCTTTCCTTCTCTCTTTCCTTCTCTCTCATTCTCTCCCTAGTGCTTTTATTCATTCACTTCCCTCTCTTTCTCTCTCTCACTCCTTTCTCTCTTCCCTATCTCTTACTTTTGTTTTCATCCTCTTTCCCTCTCTCTCCCTTGCCCATCCTCCCTCTCTCTCCCTATCTCTCTCTTACTCTCCTTTTTATCTATTTCTTTTCTTCCCTTTATTTCTTTTGCAATCTTTCTTACCATATCTATTGCTTTGCACCCTCACTCTGTCCCGCTTTACCTTTCTCCCTCTCACGTACACTAAGTCTTGCTCTCTCTTCTTGCTCTCCCGAGCTCTCTATCATTCTCCCTCCTCCTCTCTCTTACTCTCTCTCCTCTCTCTCCCTCTTCCTCTTCCTCTGCGACCGTACCTCCCTCCCTCATGGTCTCTCTCTTATTACAAAACATTCTCTCTATTTCTCTCTCTCTCTTGTGCTAAATAACTCTCACTCTCCCTGTCAATCTGTTTCTTTAATCTCTCCCTCACTCCCTCTCCCCCTCTCTCCCACTCTCTACGTCTCTTCTCTTTCATTTCTCTCTCTTTGTCTCTTTCTCGTTCAAGGTTACTCTCTCTATTATCTCACTCTCATTATTCTCTTACCCCCTCTTTTTTTCCCTCTCATCTACTTTATCTCGCTCTTTTTGTCCAACCCTCTCTTCGTCTATATCTCGCTCTTCTTTCTCTCATCTCTGTTCTCTCTCACCCACGCTCTCCCTTCCTCCCTCCCTTCATGTTCTTCCCTCTCACTCCATATATCTACTTTATTTAACTTCAAGTTTTTCTTTCTCTCTATCTCTCCCTAGCTATATCATCCTCATGCTTTTCTTTTCTATCTGTCCCTTCCATCCTACCTCTGTCTCTTCCTATTCTCTTCTTATCACTGCATCTCGCTCGTTTATTTCTTACCTTTCTCTACCAATCTCCACCTCGACTCAATAACTTTTTATCTCTTTCCTTATCTCTTCCCATTCTCTTCTTATCTCACTGTTCTATTTTTCTTGCTCTCTTTTCTTTCCTGTTCCAATCTCTATGACTCTTTCTATCTCTATTCTCTTTCTCACCCAGCAATGCCCCTATCTTCCAGTCTCGCTCCCTCACTCTCACTCAATCCGCCTCACTCATCCACTCTCCCTCTTTCTCTTGTTCTCTCTACCACTTTTCATCCCTCGCTCTCTCCCTCGCTACCTCCCAATCCATACCTCTACATTGATCTCAATATATCCCCCATTTTTCTATATCTATCTCTCTCTATCTATCTCTCATCCCATTTCACATCCCATTTCTCTTGCTTTTATCTCTCCCATTTACTCTCTCTCCTACTACCTCCCTCCCACTTTCTCTCTCTATCTCACTATCTTCAGTCCCTCACTTATCTTTAATTTCATTATCTTTTTCCTGTATTTCACGCTATCACTCCTTTTCATTCTCTCTCTCATTCTCTCTCTTACTAACTATCTCTTATCATATTCTCCACCTCTTTGTTTTTCTCCTAACATCTTTGTTCCCATTCCCTTTCTCTATTTCTCTTACTTCTTTCATTTCTTGCTCTCTCCTCTTCTCTCTCAGTCTCACTCTTTCTTCTATCACTTTCTCTGTTTTTCTCACTCTCCATTCTTCTCTTTCTATTTCTTGCTCTTTTTCTCTCCCTTGGTCTTCCATTCCCTCACTCATGCCTTCCACCACTTCTTCACTCCATCACTCTCTTCATTCTATCTTGCTCTTTCTCCTTCTGTTCTATCTCTCCTCCCTCTCTCTGGTCTCTCACACTCCCTATCTTCCTCTCTCTTCTCTGTTCACCCTCCCTGCCACTATCCTTAACTCACTTGATTGTCTCTCTTCTCTCTTGACTCTTATTTGTATCTCTTCTCTCTCTCTTCTTGCTAAATCTTCTCTTTATATCTCTCTTCCACTCTCCTTCCCTCAATCCCTCTCTCAATCTGTCTCCTTTCTCTCTTATGCTCTCTCTCACTCTTTCTCTACCTACCAAATACTTTCTCTCCCTCGTTCCATCCCTCCTATTCACTACCTCTTGTCCCTCCCTCCCTCCTCCTAGCATCTCTCCCTCCTTGCCTCTCTCTGTGTCTCTCCTCGCTTACTCTCCTTATCTTACTCTTTTGCACTCACTCTCTCTTTATTTCTCACTCTCAGTCTTCTTCCCTCTATTTCTTTATCTTACTCCTCATTGTCTCTCGTTCTTTATCTCCCACCCTTCCTCTCATTTAATACTTTCGTAGGTCTCAAACTCTCTAGCTCTCTCCCAAATTATCTCTAGTTCTCTCTTTCTCTTCACTATTACTCAGTTTCTCTCTTCTCTCTCTCACTCTGCTAATTTCACCCTATCTCTTCTCTCTCTCTCTTGCCCATCCTCTCTAGCTCTATCTATATCCCTCTCCCCTCCCTCTCTCCCTATCTCTTTGTTTTACTCTCTTTTCTCTCACTTCTCTTTCAAGCTCTATCACTTGCTCGTTCTCTTTTCCTTTCTCTATCTCCTTGCTATCTATCTCTCCTCTGTCACTCTTCTTATCTCACTTTCTCTTCTCACTTTCTCTTGCTATCTATCTCTCCCTCATTCATTCTTACTTTCCCTTTTCTCTCCTTCTCTCACTCTCCCTCTTTGATCTTCCCTCCATTTATCCCTCCTCAGCTTTCTCAATTTTTCTTCTTACTCTAGCTTGCTCTCCCTCTTCTTTCACTCTCTCTATTCTCTTGTTCCCTTTTTCTCTTTCCCACACTTTCTCTATATCGCTATCTCTCTCTCTCTCATGCTCCCTCTAGCTTCATTTATACTGTTTTCTTTTTGTCACCCTCTAACTCTCTCTCACTTGGCCTCCTCCACCCTTGTTATATATATCTCTTTCCTCCTTCCTTTTTTCTCTCTCTTTCTTATTCTGACACACTCGTTCTTCCCCCTCTATCTACCTCTTAATCTCCCTTCCATTCATCTCACCCTTATATCTCTCCTCTTTCTGTGACTATCCTTCCCTCCCTTCATCACTACCCTTCTATCTAATCTATCTCCTCTCTGAATCTCTTCTTTATATTTTCTCTCTCTTATTCTCTCTCGCCCTCCCTTCCTCCGTCCTTCCCTCCTTCCCTCCTTACCTCCATCCCTCTCTATCTCATTCTTACACCCTCACTATCCTTCTCTCACCCAATCTCTCTTCCTCTCTCTCTTCTTTTTTCTTTAACTATATCTATCTCTTCTCTTTATTCTCTCATTCTCTACCAATCTCTTTCTATCCCTCCCGCTCTCTCCCTAGTTCAATTACTTTTTATCTCCTTGCTCTTTTTTCCTCTATCTCTTTATTTCAATCCCATGCTCTCCCTTTTTATCACTATCACTCTATCTTTATTGCCTCACTTTCTTCTGTCCCTAATGCCCTCTCTCTCACCCTCTTACGATCTCTCTCCCTCTCTCTCACTTGCTCCCTCTCTTTATTGCTCACTCCCTCTCTCCCACACTCTTTTTCTTTCCTTCTTTTTGTTGCTCTTTCTCTCTCACCCACTATTCCCCAATCTCTCCCTCTCTTATGGACTCTTTCTCTCTCTACTCTAACTCAACCTCACTCTCCCTTTATACCCCCGTTATCTTTATATCACTTTCACCCTTTTGTCTTCCACTCTCTCACTCTCTCTTCTGCTGAGTCGCGTACTCTCTCTTCTTTTTCTCTCCCAATCTCTCTTTCCTTTTCTACTTATTTGCTTTCTCATCTTCTCTCTCACTTTCACTTTCTCTATATCTCTCTTGATCTCTCT
>NW_018242592.1:11027-13887 GCF_001263595.1 Phalaenopsis equestris
CTCTTCCTTGAGCTCTCTCTCGCTCCCTATCCCACCCTCCCTCCTCTTTTTCTCTTTTTTTATCTTGTTATTTTTGTTCTCTCTTTCCTTCTCTCACTCGCTTTCTCTTTCATTTCCTACATCACTTCTCTCTAACATTATCCCTTGCTTTCTCTCTCTCTATATTTAACTTTCTCTTGATCTTTCTCATTTCTCTCTCCTCTTCTATCATTTTCCTCCACTTTCTCCTGTCCTCTCTTTCTCTCTTGGCTCATCCCACTCACTTTGACTCTCCCTCTCTACTTTTCTCTCTGTCGTATTCTCGCTCTAACGCTCTATACCTCTCCCTCCCTTCATCTCTCTTTCTATTTCATTCTTACTCATGCATGCTCTCTCTATTCTCATTCTTTCTCTTTTCTTTCTCTCATCTCTCTCTCCTCTTCTCTCCCTCCCTCTCTTTTACGCTCTCTCACTCTCTCTTTGTCTCTTGGTCTATCTCTCTCACTCTGACTCTCTCTCTCTCTACAATTCTCTCCATCATATTCTCTCTCTGATGCTCTACAACTCTCCCTTCCTTCAATTCTTTCTGTATTTCATTCTCTCATGCATGCTCTTTCTCTATTCTCATGCTTCCTCTTTTCTTTCTCTCTCTCCCACTCTCTCTATCTAACTCTTGCCCACCTCCCCCATCTTCCCTACTTCTCTCCTCCCTCTTTTTTTCTCACTCTCTCTTACTCTCAACCTCTTTCTCACACAATCTCTCCTCTCTCTTCACCTTTTTCGCCTTCTTATCTCCCCTTCCCTCTCTCCAGCTTCTCTCTCTCTCCTCTCTCTGAGTTTATCCTTCTTTCCCTCCCTTAATACCCCTCTCTCTTCTATCTCCTCTCTTTGTCTCTTCTCTCTTTTTTCTCCCTCTCACTCTTCTTCCCACTCTATTACATTCTCGCTCCCAAACTCATTCTTTCTTACTCTCTCCCTCTCCCATCCACTTTCTCTTCCCCCTTCTCCCTCTTCCTCTCCCATCCACTCTCTCTTCCTCCCTTTACCACTTCTACCCTCTTTTCTCTCTCTTCTGTTCTCCCTCCCTTCCTTTCTCTCTTCCTCCCTTTATCTCTCCATCTCTTCTCTCTCTCAATCAATCTCATTCTAATTTATCCCTCTTTCACCCCTCTCTTTCTCTCTCCCTTTTGTTACTTTATCTTTTACTTTTCTTCTCTCTCTCCCACTATTCCACACTCTCGTTTGTCTCTATCTTCTCTCATTTCTCTAGCTCTCCCATCAATCTCTTGCTCTCTATTCTTTTGTCTCCCTCTCATCTATATATCTCTTTCTCTCTCCCTTCTTCTATCTCAGCATCTCTCTGCTCTCCCCATTTCTCCCTTCCTCTCTCTTCTCTTGCTCTCTCTCTCTCTCTTGTCCATTATCTCTCTCTCTCATTCTCTCCATCTTTCTCCTTTTCCTTCTTTCATGCCTTCCATCTCTCCTTCACTCCCTCCATCTCTCTCCTTCCATCCTGTCCTCTTTAACTCTCCTTCTCTTTCTCGCTCTCTCTCATCACCCCTCTCTACTTTCATCTCTCTCGCTCTCTCTTTTTATATTCTCTCATTCGATCCATCCTTTTTCTCACTATGTTTTGTGCTCTCCCTCTTTCTTGCACACGATCTCTCTCCTTCTTTCTCTCTATCTCATTCTCTCTCTGTCCCTCCCTCTCTCTCTCTCTTTTTGTATCTGTCCTCTTGCCTTCCTCCCCTTTGTCCCTTATATCTCTCTGCTCCCTCCTTCTTTCTTTCTTGCTCTCTCTCCCCCTCACTCTCTCCCCTTTCTTTTGCTCTCACTCACATTCTTATTCCGCCATCATCCCTCTCCCCCTCACTTTCTCTTCATCACTATCTCTCCCTCGCTCTCTTCTGCTCTCTCTATAATATGCTCTTGCTCTCAAACTTTCTCTCTTCTCATTCAGTAAATCTCCTCCCCCTCTCTCTCTTGATCTCTCTCTGCTCTGTACTCTCTCTCATCCTCCCTCTCACCATACCTTTCTCTTTCACCATCTCTACAAGCCTCATTCACTCTATCTCTTTCTTTCTCTTTCTCTCCTCTCTCGCTCTATCACCTTCTCTATCTATCTCACCCTCCCTCTCCCATTCTCTAACTTTCTCTCCCATCCATCCCTCTCTCCTAAATTTCCTTCTCTCTCTTATCCCTTTGTCACTCTCTCTCTATCACTTTCATTCAATCTACGATAATTCTGTATCTCTCCTTTCTCTTCATCTTTCACTTTCTCTCACTCTATCCCTAGTTGGCTCACCATTTTCTCTCCCTTTTATAGTTTTCTCTCCCTCCTCTCTCTATCTCTCACTCCCTCCCTTCCTCTCTTTCTCTCTCCCATCTCTTGCTTATTCTTCTCCATCGTTTTTATGCTTACACTCTCTCTTCGTCTCTCTTCTTCGCTCCTTTTCCTAACTCAAAAAGTCTCACCCTCTTTCTCGATCTCTCACTCCCACTCTCCATAACCCCCCTCTCCCTCTCAATTTGCACTCTCTGCCTCTCTCTCATCTCTTACCTCTACATCGCTCTCCCTTTCTACTTCTTTCCTTTATTTATATCTCTCTCCCTTTTTCTCTCCCTCCCTCCTCTCTCCAACTCTCTAAGTCTCATCTTGTCTTTTTCCTCTCTCTCTCTCTCTCTCTTTCCTTTTGCCCTTCTTCTCTTACTATCCCTCCCTCTCCACCTACCTCTCTCTATCATTTTATGTTTCTCTTCCCTCTCTCTCTTTCACTTCCTCCATATTTCTCTTACTCTTGCTCCTTTCTCTCTATCTCATCTGCATCTAGTTCTCTCTTTCTCTCTATCTCAATCATGTCTTCCATCACAATCTCCTTCT
>NW_018242592.1:14270-15977 GCF_001263595.1 Phalaenopsis equestris
TCCCACCCACTCCCTCTTTCTCTATCTCTCATCCCTACCCCACTCTAACTCCATACACACCTCCAAAAGCTCTCAAGAATTATCTTTGATCATTCTTCTCGTCCGTCCCCTCCACCCCTTTCTTTAATTCTCTCTTTTTTGCTTCTTATTTTTACCCATTTGTCTACATCTGCCCCTCTCTTCCCTACTTTAGCTCTCTCTCCCTCTCCCTCTCTTGTTCATTATAACTCTCCCTCCCCTATATCCCTCATTCTCTCAATCTTTCTTTCTTAGTTACTTTATCTATCTTTTTCTCTTTCAAACCTCTCTTTCTTGTTCTATCCCTCTCTCTATCTCCCTACATCTCCCTTTCTCTTTTCCTACCATCTCTTCTTTCCTCTCTTGCTCTCTCTCTCTCCCTTTCTCTCACTCTCTTTCTCTATTGACATCACTTGATAGCAAGAATTATCCTTTCTCCCTACACTGTCTCTCACTAATTCTATATCGTTCTCCCTTCCTCGCTTCTTTGTTTACATTTCTTGGTTGCAAGTGTTATCCTTTCCCTCCGTGCTCTCACTCATTCTATGTCTATCTCACTTCCTCACTCTCTCTCTCTCTCTCACAAACACGCACTTGCTTTGCCACTCATCTACTCTCCCTCCCTTTAGTTGGATACCTCTCCCATATTCACTTTTAAATTTTTATCGAGCCCTTTTTTCTATTCTTCTCTTGCTCATCCTTACATTCTCTCTCTCACTCTCTCTCTATCTCTTCTGAATCTTTCCATCTACTCCTTATTCTCTCACTCCCTCATTTGTTCCCTCCCTTCTCTCTCTTAAGATCTCTACTTTGTGTTCCTCTCTCGGTCTCTTGTCCTCACCCAAAATTTTTCTTTTACTTCCCTCTATATTTTCATATTTCTTTCTCCCCTTCCCTCCCATTGTCTTTACTAACATTCTACCCTCTATCTCTCTCTCACTCTCTTTCACGCTCCCTCAACCTTGTTCTCACTTTCTCTCCACTATTTCTATAACTTTCTCTACTTTTTTTCCCTCTCTCTCATTCTCTCTTTTATTATCTCTTTATCACTCTCCCTCCCAATCCTATTTTTGCTCTGTTTCCCTTACTATTTATTTCTCTTTGTTCCAATCTCACTAATTTTCTCCATCCTTATTCTCTCTTCTCTATCTCTATTCTCTCTCTTGTCCCCTTTCATGCCCTCTCTCTCTCTCACTCGATCACTCCCTTCCTCCCTCACTATTGCTCGCTTCCTACCTCACTCCCTCTCTTCATCTCTACTTCTCTCTATATCCTTTTTTAATTCTTTTACTGTCTCTCCCGTCATCATTTTCTCCCCTCGCTCTTCCTTCTCCTCCCTCTCTCACTCCCTCTTACTCTCTCTTCTCTTTTTCAATCTCTTTATTTTGCTCATATCTTCCTTATTTTCACTCTCTCTCTCAGTCTTCTCATTCACTACCATTCTCTGACCCTCTCTTCCTTAACTTCTTGCTCCTCTCGCTTTCTTTGCTCCTCCCTCTCTTCCTTGCTCTCTTTTTCTCTCCCTTAATCGTTATGTTTTTCTCTACCACTGCTACCACTCTCTATCAATCTTGATCTCCATTTCTTCTCTCTATTGTCACTCTATTCTCACTCTCCCCTCTATATTACTCACTCTCCCTCCCTTCTCTTTCTAACTCTCTCACCATTCCTCTCCTTGTCTCCCTCCTC
>NW_018242592.1:16032-17300 GCF_001263595.1 Phalaenopsis equestris
TCTTTTTCTCTTACTTTCTCACTCTCTCACTAGCTCTTCCTCCCTCCCACTCCCTCTCTCTTCTCTCTCACTATTTCTTTCTAACTCTCTCTAGCTCTCTCCCTCTTTCTTTGTCTCATCTCTCTCACAATTTCTTCCTCCTTTTATAGCTCAATATGCAATTTCACTCCATTCCATCTCTAGCTCTATCTCGATCTCCCTATCTTTCTCACTCTCGCTCCTTATTACTCCCTCTTTCTCTTGCTCTCTCTCACTCTCTCTCTTTTGTTTCCTCTCCATATTTCTCTCTTTTAATTTTCTCATAGATTCTCCTTCCTTTTCTCTTTTCTGCCACACTCGCCTTTTCCTCTCACCCCCTCTCTCACTCTATTCACTCATTCTTTCTCTTTGTCAATAATTCTTTACCTAACTCTCCATTTACTCACTCTTTCTCAATCTTTCTCTCTCTTCTCTCTCTCCATTCTTTATCTCTCTCCATCACACCCTCTCTCTCTCTCATTATTCTTTATCTCAACCCCTCTCCATCCCACACACTCTCTCAATATTCTCTATTGTGAGTGAGAGAGGGGCAGCAAAGTTAGAACAAAAGATAAATACAAAAGAGAGAGTGAGGGAAGAGAGTGAGAGAGAGTGTGTGAGAAAGAGAGATAAAGATGTGTGTGAGAGAGAGAGAGAGAGGGAGGAGTGAAATAGGGAGGGAAAAAGCAAGAGAAAGAAGTGTAAGAGAAAGTGAGAAATTGTGAGAGAGATAAGAAGAGGGAGAGAAGAGAGCAATATAATAATAGAGTGAAAGGTGAAAAAAAGAGAGTGAGCGATAAAGCAAAAGAAAGAATAAGCAAAGAAAGAGAGGGAAGTGAGAGTGATAGAAAAGAGAGCAAGAGAATGATAAAAAGACAAAGATAGAGGGGGCGAGAAAGATAAGAGAGAGGGAGCAATAATAAGAGAGAGAATGAGAGAAATACAGAGAGAGGATAGAAAGAGCAAAAGTGAGTGAGTGAGAGGAAGACATGGAGTGAGAGAGATAGAGAGGGAGAGGGAGGGAGGAAGTGAGAGAGAGCAGAAGAGAAGAAAGAGTGAGAGAAAGAGTGAGAGAGTACCAAGAGGGTTAAGGAGAGAAAGGGAGGATATCTCACTGTTCTATCTATCCTTCACTCTTTCTGTCCCTCTTTTCTCCCTCTCTCCCACTATCTCGATTCATTCTTCCTCTCTTCTCCCATTCTCTCTATCCTCCACTCTCCCCCTCTCTCCCTCCCCCACTATCTCACCCA
>NW_018242592.1:18187-19478 GCF_001263595.1 Phalaenopsis equestris
CCTCCCTCCCCCACCCACTCTCTGTTGCGCCCTCTCCCTCTCCCTCTCCCGTCCCCTCTCTCTTCCTCCCTCTAGCACTTCTACCCACTTTATTATCTCTCCCTCTTCTTCTCTCCCCCTTCCTTTCTTTCTTCCTCCCTTTCTCTCTCTTACTCAATCTCTTTCCCCTGCCACCCCTCTTTCTGTCTCCCTTTTGTCACTTTATCTTTAACTTTTCTTCTCTCTCTCCCACTATTGCACACTCTCATTTGTCGTTCTCTTCACTCATTTCTCTAGCACTGCCATCAATCTCTATCTCTCTTACCCTTTATTGGTCTCGATCCCTTCGTCTATCTCTCATCTATATGTCTCTCTCCTCTTCTCTCTCAACATCTCTTAGCCTCCCCATTTCTCCCTTTCTCTCTTTTCTTATGCTCTCTCTCTCTCCTTCCTTCAATCATGCCTTCGAACTCTCATTCCATCTTGTCCTCTTTAACTCTCCTTCTCTTTCTTGCTCTCTCTCTCCCCCTCTCTCTCATCACCTCTCTCTCTTTATATATCCTCTCATTTAATTCATCCTTTCCCTCGCTCTTTTTGAGCTGTCCCTCTTTTTAACACACACTCTCTCTTTCCTTCCCTCTATCTGATTCTCTCTATGTCCCTCCTCTCTCTCTCTCCCTCTTTTTGCATCTCTCCTCTTGACTTTCTCCCCCTTATCCCCTAATATCTCTCTCCTCCCTCCTTCTTTCTTACTTGCTCCGTCTCACCCTTGCTCTCTCTTGCTTTCTTTTGTTTGCACTCACAGTCTCAATCTCCCCTCTTCCCTCTCCCCCTCACTTACTCTTTATTTCTATCTCTCCCTCGCTCTCTCGTGCCCTCCCTATAATATCACTCTTATTCTCACACACTCCCTCTTCTCACTCTCTAAATCTCCTCACCTTCTCTCTCTTGATCTCTCTTTCTCTCTACTCTCACTCATTCTTCCTTCCACCTTTTCTTTCTCTTCCAACCTCTTTGCAATCTTTCTTTTATTTCTCTTTCTCTCCTCTCTCTCTCTCTCACAGATTCTTTATCTATCTCACCCTCCCTCTCTCTCCTCAATTTCCTTCTCCCTCTTCACACTTGGTCGCTCTCTTCCTATCGCTCCCATTCACTCTCCGACACTTCTCTATCTCTCCTTTCTCTAGCTCTTTTACTTTCTTTCTTTGTGTCCTTAATCGACTCACCATCTTCTCTTCATTTTATATTTTGCCCTCCCTCCTCCCTATTTCTCTCTCTTGCTCCCTTTCTCTTTTTCCCTCTCCCTTCTCTT
>NW_018242593.1:0-1079 GCF_001263595.1 Phalaenopsis equestris
TATATATCTAACATTGAAGTTTTGTTTTTTTACATATATACCATCTAAATCTTTCACATCAAATAAAAATATCACTATATTAATCCTACAAAAAGTGAAATACACATTTATTGATGGCCTATAAAGCCAAACAATTTATTTTTACATTAATTATTTCAAATATAAAATAATAAATAATTGATGCTAACTCCAAGACAAGCAATGATATTTTTTCAATGTGATTTTAATTGTTGAGAGACACTAATAACAACATGTCTAAAGAATATTAACACGCGACCTAATCCTTAAGAACATGTATTGTATTGCTTGGGGTAATTACATACAGAGCCCCTGAAACTTGTTATTTCAATATCAACCATCCTCAAATAATAAAATTCACAATAAAACCCCAAACCACATTTTTTATTTTCTCACCCAAATAATAAAATTCACGATAAAACCCCAAACCACATTTTTTATTTTTATCAATTTCCCAATAGTTTGATCATGACTTGCGAAAATACATCGGTTTGGTAGTTCAAAAAAATATTGAGATTAACTTGTAAGTATCAATGTTTTGTGCGGTCTGTATATAATTATCCCTTAACCTTTGTGAGGATAAATAAATACACTTGACTATATTGATATGTTCATGAAAAGCTATATTGATCAAATAAATCATCAATTCAAAGAAAAGAGTGCTTATTCATAATGGTTATTTTATATAGTTTTAAGTAATCTACACACATCATTGGTGGTGTAAACAAGCTTGAAACTTAAGCGAGCTTAAAACTTGTTCATATAATCTATACTCAAATTGAGTGATTTTGAGCTTGTTGGATTCTTTTTGTCAAGACAGTCGATTTGACAACAAGCTTGCCAATTTTGAATTTTGTTTAAACTTCCAATTATACATTGAAAGTTTCACAAAGTGATTTAAGATCTTAATCTAAGCTTGATTTGACTCTAACTTGACCAAATATTATATCATTAGATTCGTCTCGTCGAACTGGTCAGTTTGACTGTAAGTTTGCTGAAATTAAAGCTCTGATTGATTTTTAATCAAAATTTAAGCATTTATTGTTAAAAAAATATCTCGA
>NW_018242594.1:0-449 GCF_001263595.1 Phalaenopsis equestris
GCAAAACATGCAATTTTATAATTTGTCCCTCTATCTTCTATAAATAGGAGGACCCGGTTATGTATTAGGTGCTTTTGGGGGCTCTCTTTTTTTTTACTCCTCTATAGTAACCTCTACCTTCAACGACATAAAAAGAGGTACAAGAGCCCTGTTTACAGAGGGGAGGAATAAGTCACAGAGCACTCCTCTTATTCTCCATCTCCCCCTCTTGTTTTACCTAATATTTCTCGAATGTGATTCACTGAACAATCTCAAATTCAAGAATACGAAAGATTAAATGTTTACAGTTATAATTAAAGCATTTTTTTTTAATCTGATATTCGTTTTATTTCTACGACATTTCTCAAGAATTTATGATTGTGATTGTTGCCATTTACAAATGTTCTTGCCCGATAATTGATATACGACTACTTTTATTAGATTAGTAATTAAACCATTTAGGTTATTAA
>NW_018242595.1:0-1036 GCF_001263595.1 Phalaenopsis equestris
GCAGAACTTGTGAACTCACTTGCAGATTCTCCATGATGGTAAATTGATCCATGAACAATATCTAAAATTAGTGAATGATGTGATTACCCTTGTGTGTAACTCAATGAGCCACCTTAGGGTGATTCCCTTAGCATGGTAAATAAAAAACAACACTTCAATGCATCAGTAATTTTTAGCAAGCGAACTCACAACTCAAATGATGCGAGGTGATCGGTCGGGTCAAACTGAGCTTTCTAGGAACCAAGTAAAAGGGCCATGAACTTATTTGTTTGTTCAACATCTAATATCTGCTAAGAGAAGAGTTTCTTTGGCTAGATGGGGATCTTTGTACGCCCAAGTCATTGCTTGTTTATAGGCATGCACCCAGGGATATCATATTACTGGGAGTCAATGAATCTCTCTAGCCCCTAAGCTGTTCAGCAGCCTTGGCATTCAAATTCTTCCTTATGGTGACTTTGGTCCCATGAAAACTACTCCTTCTTCCAAGTACCGCCCAGGAAAACTCTGCCATTTGATCAACATCTTGTCTCTCAACTCTTGTGTTTTTTTGTTTTACAAATTTCTTTGCGCAATCCATGTTTCTTGGGCCTCTCAAGTGGGTTTGTTATTTGTTTTGTGCTCTTCTTCTTGTTTTTGGCAAGCTTAACGCTCAACACACCTTTTAGAATGTTGACTCGAGATTGTCTAATAAATCACACCCAAGAAACAGAGTCTACCAAAGAGAGAGAGAGAGAGAGAAAGTAAGATATATGAAAAGAGCATAAATTAGCCTTAATAATTTATTAGCTTTTGCTGTAGAAATTATCTCCTATTTAAAGACTAGGGGGTATGAAGTTTACAATTACTTGCCTACGCCTATTCGAAATTAGGTCCCCACGGGGCATTTGGTCATAAATAAATACATGAATAAAATAATGAATGGATAAAATAAATTAAGAAGAGGGTTGTGACTTGATTATCTCATCCTCCAGTCGTCTAAGGCTGGTTCTCTAGTAAGTTTATTGAGGGTTTTCAGTCTACCGGATTATGGGCATTT
>NW_018242596.1:0-1345 GCF_001263595.1 Phalaenopsis equestris
TCTCCAGTGCACAACGCTGGGAGATGTACTTCGACTAAGCTTTGTCAGACAGAAATGACACAGGATCAGACACAGTTATACCAGAAAAAGTAGGGATTGATTTGATCTTTATCACACCAGATAAGGGTATGCTGAGGTTCTCATACCACCTGACAGAGCCATGTACCAACAAAGAAGCAGAATATGAAGCCTTAATAACAAGATTAGAGTTGGCAATCTCGATGGATATAATAGACATTGCCATCTATGGTGACTCACAACTCATCATCCAACAAGTCGCCGGACAGATTTTGAAGCCGAGACTAACGTAACATCATCGGTATACAATGAAACTGCTGGAGTAGATCCCCAATATAACTTTCTGCCAGATTCCTCAGGGAGATAATGCCCATGTTGACGCTCTAGCAAAATTTATAAAAGAATTGACATGTTACCCAGAGGATTTCATTGACATTATGGTACAAGGAAGACAGATTTTGTCTCAAATTGACCTAAAAAATCTATACAAGCTCAAAAAAGAAGAAGAAAAGATGATTGCAATTGCTGACATGAACAAAGATTAGCGCAAGCTATTAATAGAATATTTATAAACTGAAAAGCTGTCATAGGACAAGTCAGCAACACATCACATCACAAGAAGGGATATGCCATATGCCCTAGTAGACGATGCCCACTACAGAAGATCATTTGATCAGATGTGGCTGCGATATCTAAGTAGAGCTAAAGCTCAAAATATTGTTAAAGAAGTACATGTCGGATTGTGTGGCACTCACCAGTCAGGGCTAAAGATGAAAATGAAGATCAAGAGACTCAGATATTATTGGCCGGTAATGATGTCTGATTGCATGGATACAACCAGAAGATGTCACCAGTGCCAAGTTCATGGGGTGGTCTTGCACCAGCCTCCGAATGTGCTACATCCAACCGTTGCCTCGTGTCCATTTGAGTGTTGGAGCATAGACATAATAGGTCCGATAGACCCTCCATCCTCTAAAGGACATACACTGCTGAAGATTAATTTTCCAAATGGATAGAGGCAGTACTGTTGCAAGAGGTTACAACACAAACACGTCCTTCAATATTCCAAAAGCCAAATCTTCTATCGTTTTGGAGTTCCGCGCAAAATAATCTCTGACAATGGGACAACCTTCAAGAGCACACAAATCAATATTTTTGTCAAGTGACATGGGATAGACTGGAGATACTCTACAATCTACTATCCCAAAGCAAATGGCCTGACCAAAGCAATCAACAAAATACTGGTACAGATTTTGAAGAAAATACTGGACAAATACAAAAGATATTAATATAACAAACTATTAGAAGCTTTGTGGGCTTACCAGAC
>NW_018242597.1:0-400 GCF_001263595.1 Phalaenopsis equestris
AAAAAAAACTAGTAATAACGAAGAGTGCATGAACAGAATAACTTTTTTTATATAAAAAAATTAATTATGATTAGCAGGATGGCAAGGTGCTTGCATAAGGGCCTGTTTGGGACAGCTTATTTGGTGCAGTGACGTTTTGAAAACGCACATGGTCTGTTTGGGTAAACTACGTTTTGGTGGCTTATGCATTTTGAAAAAACTGAAAACAATATTTTCACATCGCACGTATCTAGGTGCGGTGAGAGCTTTCTGACAGCGGTTCGGCTTTTCCAAGAAAATAAAAATTTGTAATAGTTACTGCATTTAACTTAGCAACAGATTATTTTTAATCAGCTTATTAACACATTATTCAATAAGCTGTAGTTGCCCCAAACACATCCTAAATTAAAACATTTATATA
>NW_018242598.1:0-989 GCF_001263595.1 Phalaenopsis equestris
TAATTTTAATAAATTTTTTTATTAATTTTAAAATACGTATTGAGTCCTAATTAGAAAGTATATTTCACGAAAAAAAAAAAAGACTCTTTTTTCCTGTCGGGGAAAACAATTTATAATGTTTAAGAGACTAACGGTATGTTTGGGGCAGCTGCAACTTATCCAGCTTATTCAAATAAGAAGTTTATCCTGATAATTTGGCTGGTTGTTTGGTTTGTGCATTTCAAAAACAGTTGATTCTGGATAAATGATCATTTTGTCTCTGTTCTGGATAAGTTGTTTATTATTTGGTTTGTGAGTTTGAAAAACAGTTGATTTGCAGCTTTTTGTAGATAAAAGACCATTCTGAAAGACGCAGTGTTGTTGTTTACACTAGAATTTTAACGGCTACACTGACAATAACAAATAAAGTATCTAGAAATCAATATATTCTACAATTAACTAAGCATCCTTTTAATTGTCAAAGCAAGAAATAAAAATAAATTAATATGTTGAAACAAAAACAAGAATGGATGATGAGCAAAATAATACTGATTATTCCCTAATATGTTAGTAAAAAACTTCAAAGCAAATCATAATAACCAGGAGCATTTACATACAATCCACCTAATTCTCATGTATTTACATATCAAACTCCAAAACTTCAGTTTTTACATTTATACAAACCCACATCTTTCATGTCACATAAAAAAACAACCATTTTAACTTTTAATAAGTGAGCATAAATGTAGATACATAAGAATTGAGTGGTAGGCATGTAAATCTTCCTATGAAGAAGCCTGGCGACTAAACATGCAATTTCAGGAAAAATGAAGCTTCCAGTTTGATAGCATTCTATCATTTTCTTCAAGCTTTTTTCATAACTATCATATCATTCTAGCACGTCCATACAATGATGCCAGCTTCTACCTTGTTAATAAATTGCTACAGGTTCAAGAAACTAAATTAAGAAAATGGGCATTTCTATAAAACTAACACAAAATATAATCATC
>NW_018242599.1:0-4717 GCF_001263595.1 Phalaenopsis equestris
ATTTAGTTGTTGGCACAGGAAGTCGTCTATGGGATGTTGGTGGAAAGAAGTTGCAGGCCGAAATTCTTAAGTTTGTATTCTGGGATGTAGGATGGATCTGGATCTCTAGTTTGGCCTAAATGACGCGGACCAACCTTTGTGAAGTACACACAGGCGGTTCGTGATTTGTTAGTTTTGTTAAAAAATATTTCTGGTATCTGCTTTTGCTTTCTAACATGAATATAATTTTTTTCGTGTATCATATGGAAATAGCCATCCCTGAATTTAGATATTGTTCATTCATTTGGTTCTTTGGCGTCAAGGAGTCAAAAAGGATTTTTGATTTTCTTGTACATTGGTTATTTTTGTCAAAGGTTGGATGGACTGTTCATTTGTCGTTTTCTTGATTAGCTAGATAGGGACATTTCCTCTCTTGTTGTGGTTTTAGCTTAGACACTTGCTTATGTGAGTCTTCATTTGTGTTTACATTTGTAGTTTTAGCTTAGAAACTTGCTTATGTGAGTCTTCATTTGTGTTTACATTTGAAAATATTCTGCTCAATGTAATTAGTTTAATGCTTCCTGACTTTTACCTAGTCTTAGTGCATATTTTACAATTCTTCCTTTGTTGTTTTTCCTGCTAAGTGAAAACCATTCTACCACATGCTATTTAATGCTCTAAAATTTGAGAATATTTTTTAATGGTTAAAACACTTAGTTCTCCTGTATAATTCCTTCATTAGTTTAGTTTACTTGTCGGAATATATAAACATGGATCTTCCATTCTTTTGAATTTGTTCTAATCTCAGTTACAATTGTCTTATTTTTCTTCAGATTTATGATTACCAATGTAATATGGGGCTTATTTTACTGGAAAAGAAAGACTTGGAGTCTAAATACAATGAAATCAAAGCTGCTTCTGAGTCAGCTGAGATAATTTATACGCGTGATAAAGCTGCAAATATCTCTGCTTTAGGTGAAGCAAGGAAACGCGAAGAGAACCTGAAAAAGGCCTTAGGAATAGAAAAGGAATGCTTAGCGAATGTAAGAGTATAGTTTTTTGTCCTTGCAAGAGTTAACTTTAAATATATCTCTTGTATATGTGTTAGTTTCTTTTCTTGTTTGGTAGATTGAGAAGACCTTGCATGAAATGCGTGCTGAGTCTGCTGAAATTAAAGTTGCTTATGAAAGTAAGTTGACTGAAGCTCAATCAATGATGCAAACTGCACAAAAGATGTTTGATGAGGCAAAGTCCAAAACGCATGAGTTAGAGGCTGCTCAAGCAGAAGGAAGGCGTCGTCAGAATGCTGCTCTAAGAACCTTACAGGATGTAGAGGCTCGTGAAGATGAACTTAGAAGACGAACTGTTTCTTTCCACTCTGAGTAGGTTAATCTATGAGCATATTCAATATTCTTTTTCCTCCTTTTATTGTTCACTTGTCGAGTATTAATTAAATGCAATACTTATTTTCAATGTGTAATAAATCTTTTTCCTTGTAGTTTTTTACTTAGAGCTAGCCAGAATTGCATGAAAAATTTGGTAAGAGGTTGATTTGGAAAGTGTAGGAACTTCATTGTAGGCTAAAAAATAGCTTCTTTTTGGATGTTATCTTTAACCAAATGTTTATCCTTTGGGTTTTACTAGACTATGGGGTTAGATATTTGTACTAAATTTTCATTAGAATTATAATAATGCTGCATTACCTAGAAAATTTTATAAACAAATCCTGAACCAAATTAATTTTCCTGATTGGATCAAATCTTCACATTCTTTAATCAAAATATACCGCATGGGTTTAAATAAGGAGTTGAACAATGTTATTTAACTTGTGGAGTGACTTGTGGCCAATAGCTTTCATTTTCGTGTGGTTTGCTAGTGGGAGTGGTGACTTTGTGCATTTGCTTTCAAAATTTTAAATAACAAGTACGTGCAGCGTGTAGTTGCCTAACTTGAATCTAAAACATCACAATCATTGCTCCTAGATTCTTTTATTGGTTTGTAAAACCTTGGATGTTGTAACTATGGAATATTGATAGGACGTATGTCACCCCAATAACCTTTCTTCTCTGGCATGAGGAATATTTTTGCCTTAACACTTCCTTATGAAGTATATCCGTGTACCATCTTTAATGGATAGTTCTCTTCCATTACGGAGGGATAATTAAATTTGAAGGGTGTTCCCATTTGAATTTTTTAACCTGAGATTTTGGCCAATTTACTTGGCAACAGAGTGGAATCTGCATACAGATAGTTCTCTTCCATTACGGAGGGATAATTACATTTGAAGGGTGTTCCCACTTGAATTTTTTAAGCCGAGATCTTGACCAATTTACTTGGCAACAGAGTGGAATCTGCATACACCAATGAGTCTCTTGAGAGACATCCCAGTTTTCTCACATATCCCTACGCCACTTTTGAAAGCACATGTTTTCATATTGTTCTTTATTTGCCATTATGTACGCTAGTTAAATATCACTAAGTTGCTAGTAAAAAAGATTGTTATCTTGCTGCTACAACATGATGTTTTTGTAACTATGGATCTTCTTGCAATTGATCTCTTTATTTCTTTTTCTGCAATCAATTATATCGTAGTTGTGAGGCCAAAGAGAAGGAGCTCAGTCTTCAGAGGCAATCTCTGAATGACAGCCATAAGATATTGCGTCAAGAGCAAGAGAG
The DNA here is from genome assembly GCF_001263595.1 of Phalaenopsis equestris. Taxonomy (NCBI): domain Eukaryota; kingdom Viridiplantae; phylum Streptophyta; class Magnoliopsida; order Asparagales; family Orchidaceae; genus Phalaenopsis; species Phalaenopsis equestris. Next base: position 2,656 of record NW_018242599.1, read on the forward strand.
ATTAATGGAAGGGCAAAGCCTGCTCAATCGAAGGGAAGAGCATCTCTATGGAAGATTGAATGAAATAAGCCGTGCTGAGAAAGAATTGGCAGAAGCAAGATTGAAATTCGAAGAAGATTCATCAATTTTAGGGGAGGGAAAGGTTAAGTTGGAGCTTGATGTGTCTGCTTTTGCAGCAGGAGAAGAGGTTTGTGTTGCTCTATCTGTTGCAAAACGACATTTTTTCGGTGTTGTTAAATGTTTTTTATGATCAACTGCTGCGGGTTTCTGTGTTTTCAGGCTGTCCTTAAAAGGGAAGCTCTACTTGACAAAAAGGAAAGGGAATTGCTTATATTACAGGAAAAGATTTCTAATAAAGAATTTGTGAGTATTTAGAACCTTTTCGTATTTCTGTTGTCCAAATATTCTTCATTTTGCAATATTTAATGCTTCACCATTTTTAATCATTTAGGATGAGATGCAAAGGCTCAAAGCCGAATATCAACGTAATTTTGAAAGGAAAACTTGTGAGTTTGAAGCTGAAATGGAGCAGAGAAGGAAATCGTTAGAGGATGAGATAGAAGTGAAAATTAAAGACTGCAGTGCCTGGGAGTTTGAGCTCAAGCAGAAAGAGCAACAAATTATGAAGATGGAAAATTCAGTTAAAACTGATCTCCATGCCATTTCAGACAAGCAGGAGGATGTAATGAAGAAACTCCAGCTTTTAGAGGAAAAAGAGAAATCTGTACTTCTTACAGAAAAATCTCTCGAATCAAAGATGCAGAACGTACAAAAAGAAAAGGAGGAAATTAATAAGATGCATGAAGAACTTCGTAAAGAGAAGATTACACTTGAAGATGAGAAGATGCAACTTCTTCGTGCAGAGGAGAAACTAGCTATCTCTGCTAATGAGAGAAATGAGCTGCTTGTATTCGAAAGAAAATTGAAAGAAGTGATTGATAGCTTTAGATCTCAAAAGTTGGAACTTGAAGTTGGAGCGGAAAAATTGAAGTCAGAAAAGGAGAAATTTGAAATAGAATGGAACCTAATTGATGACAAACACGAGGAGTTGAGGAAAGAAGCTGATCGAATAGTTGAAGAGAGAAGAACTGTTGACATGTACCTAGAGAAATTTGAAATAGAATGGAACCTAATTGATGAAAAACGCGAGGAGTTGAGGAAAGAAGCTGATCAAATAGTTGAAGAGAGAAGAACTGTTGACATGTACCTCAGGAAGGAACTTGACAGTTTAAATGCCGAGAAGGAGAACTTGCGCAATCAGTTGAAGCAAAATGCTGAATCCTTGTCTCACGAGCGGGATGACTTCTTGAGAAAGATGGAGCGCGAACATTCAGATTGGTTTGTCAAGTTTAATAAAGAAAAAGAAGATTTTCTTAATGATTTTGAGATTCAGAGGAAAGAGTTGGAAAACAGTATTTGTAGAAGGAGAGAGGAAGTTGAAAATTATTTGAGAGAAAAAGAGGAAGCATTTGAGAAGGAAAAGAGCAAAGAGCTTCAGAGTATTGCATCTCGGAAAGAAGAGATTGCGAAACAGTTGAAACATGCTGCATTAGAGTTGAAGCAACTTGAAAATGAGAGGATGGAGATTGCCCGTGACCGAGAGCAGAGACAGACTGAGTGGTCTGAGATAAATCATTTTATTGAAGAGCTTAGTGCGCAACGGGAGAAGCTACAGAAGCAAAGGGAATTATTGCGTGCTGATCGTGAGGAAATTGATAAACAAATTCAGTATCTTCTGAAATTAGAGCATTTAAATATTGAATTAGAAAGTAGAAGTCTATATACTGATAATCCAACAGTGAATATTGGAAATCTTCCCAGTAGAAAAGAATTTTATCATAGAGAAGAGAAATATAAATCAAATTTTAGTCAAAATCTTTCGCCACTGAGCAGAAAGAGGCGTGCCCATGCAGCCTGTAATGATTCCAAGTTAGAGCATGATAGAAAACATCTGAAGAAATTGAGGTATTATATGTATTTTCTTAAAATGATGTTTAATGTATATTTAGACATGCTATTTAATGAATGTCACACACCAACACCTCTACACCCTAATCTCTTG
>NW_018242600.1:0-1096 GCF_001263595.1 Phalaenopsis equestris
ACTAGGGTCTATATGTTGGTTGTAGAAGCTTTGGCTTGTTCAATTTTGCATGGTTTGGTCAATTTTGGTGCATGGGTTCAATTTGGGTCAAATTGGCTTGAATTTGGGTTTGGGTTGGGCTAGGCATGAAATTGGACTCAATTTATTAATCATGATGGTGTATATAATTGTCACAAAGGTTTTAGAAAAGATTTTGTGTTATTTTAAATTGATTTAGAGGTTCAATTGGAAGGAATTTGAGCATTTGATCAATTTGGGGATGTTGGGTTGGACTTAGGTTTAGTTTAGGCTAAAGTTAGGCTAAGTCCAAATTAAAGGTTAAAAAATGTCTAGGGGGTGTTATGAAGAGATCTCAACATTAATTAGGTGTCAATTTTGGGATTTGGGCATTCCGTTTGGTAACATTTGGAGTCATGGCTAAATTTGGGCAAAATTGGGGATTTTAGACTAAGTTGATTTTGAGTTAAACTGAGGCTTTACCAAAGCCAATTGAAGGTTCAATTTGATATGGGGGAGTGTTTTAAAAAATTTATGATGGAAAATTGGGGCAATTGGATAAGTTTGGAGGTTCAATTGAGTGAGATTTTGATTTTTTGTCAAATTGGGGCTTTCTGATTTGGGTTGAGATGAGATTCCAATGTGGGTCAATACTTGGCTTAAATCAAGCATGTACATGATGAATTTGACTTTATAATTGAAATTGGGGGAAATTACGATCAAATTGGTGGACATTGGTTGTGAATTTGGGTAATTGGGCCTTTAAAGGCAATTTGGGGTTCTTAGTCAAAATGGGTCAAATTGGTCAAATTGGGTTCAATTGAAGAGTCCAAATTTATTTTGGGTACATTTGAAATGATTTTGAAGCTTTTGGGACAATTTGGGTCATCAAGGGTATTTTGATAATTTTGATAAATTTAGGGGTATTTTGGTAATTTTGAAAATTTAGGGGTGTTTTGGTCAATTTGGGTGGGTTCGAAGGGTTTGAGATGTTTTTTAAACAAAGTTGGGTATCTTGGGTAATTTTTGGAATTTTGGCCAACTTTGGGGTTTTAAGGGTAGTTTGGTAAATTGGGCAGATTTGGGGGTAAAAAGCTAA
>NW_018242601.1:0-1631 GCF_001263595.1 Phalaenopsis equestris
TGAGGTATTTATTTTATATTTCAAAATCATTTTTTAAAAAAATTAAATCATTTATGTCACATTTAAATAAATCTATAATTTATTACATCATTCGGTTGAACCCCCGATTCAACTTATGAACCTCAAACTTTCCCTTTATTGGTTCAATTTCTAATTTTAAAAACATTGGTTATACCTTCACTCATTTTTGTTTTTCATTATTCTCTATACCTCTACTTGTTTACATATTTTCAAGCATAATACATAGATATATAATTAGATAGGTGTGCAAGCTCTTATAACTTCACTTGAATGCAGATATAATATAGTCTTCCATTCAATTTAAATTTCTCCTCTTTTTGTCTTTTTCACATATATTTTGAAACATAAGTATAGCAACATCAACAATTTTGACATATATAAATATTATCAATGTGTTGTAGAAGTCTATAAATGTTAGATATATGATGGATAGTAAAATTTGCATAATAAATTAATATACATCTTTCAATAGTCAAAATTTATAAAATTATTTATACACACTATTCAAAATAATATTTTATAAGTTTTTTTTTTATTCTATATAATTTTTTAATGTTTAGTATAATCATTAAAAAATATAAAAGAATGAATTATATCATAAAATATCATGTGAATTTTTTTTATTTAACTATGACTAATATAATCCATTCAACAACACTTAAAAAAATTACACAAAGTTTTTTAAATGCTCATAGATTTAGGTTTTTTTTAATTCCAACCAAATAATAAATAAAAAATTCATTAATAAGTAAAATTAAAATAGGTATTATGGTCAAAATAGCTTACCCCAAGCTTGACATTTTTTTTCCACTCCCTAATGGATGAAATGGAGTTCATGACACTATACGTGTACTTTTGTTTTTATTTTTGCTATGACACTAAAGAGGGGGTGAATTGGGTAAAAATAATTTCTCCTTCTAATTTCAGAACTATTGGTTTTTAATATTGTAGAAAACTTAAATTATAAAGTCTTCAAAACCTTCAATTAAAGCAAATAAAAGTAACCAAGTAGATAAAATAGTACAAACAGAAAACACATGAGACAAAAGATTTTTATATGATTCGGCCAACCGCAAAAACCGGCCTACGTCCACGCCTAATCACCCTTGAGTAGGAATTGCACTAATCAGATAAAAATTACAACCAATCTCCCGTACTCTCCTACACCAGACAAGTATAGACCCAAACATTTTGCTCTCCTATATCGAGCAAGCACAACTCCAAACACCAAGTTTTCCAACACTGGGTAAGCTTTACCCCAAATATAATGAGATAATAAAATAGGGAATAATATAAAAATATTACAATCAACTAATCTCACATACTCTTAAATTTAAACCCAAGCTACAATTAATCAACAAGATAGATATAATAAGAGCTCAAGTTGATATGTGAAGGTTTATGTGAGTGCTTATATGAAATGCATAATAAAACAAACACACAATAATTGAAACAAAAATGTAATCTTTCCAACACAAAAAATGTTAAGAGCTTGCACATTTAAAATTGATTAAACAATCATGCAATATTCTTAATTAAGATTTGAAACTCACTTGGCAAGTTATCAAGAAGAAACTTTTAAATCACTTATTATATTAGATATGTTGCAA
>NW_018242602.1:0-2183 GCF_001263595.1 Phalaenopsis equestris
TATATAAATAAGGGTCATCCCAAAAATATGATTTTACATTAGAAATGAATTTCTTTTCCTGTTGTTTAGTCAACTCATAAGGTAAAATATCACTAATAATATAATTTACAATATTAGCATACCAATGTATTTCCCATCCTTTTACAACATAAAGTTGTTCATCAAGAAAAGTTCCATTAATTCCTTTTCCCAAATTGAGTATTTCTTCCTGTTCTAGTCTAGATAGATGATTAAAAATTTGATTATCAACCCCTTTTCTATCGACTATCACAAAATCAAGCTCTTACATTAGAAGTACCCATCTAATTAATATTTGTTTTGCATCCTTCTTTTGCATCAAATATTTAATAGCCGAGTGGTCTGTATACATAATATATTTAGCTCATATTAGATATGATCTAAACTTATTAAAAGCATATAAAATAGCTAATAACTCTCTTTCAGTGGTGGTGTAGTTAATCTGAGCATCAATAGGAGTCTTACTAGATAGTATATAAATTTAAAAATCTTATCATATTTCTGCCCTAAAATTGCTCCAAGTGCATAATCACTAGCATCACACATTAGTTCAAAAGGTTTCTCCCAATCACATGAAACAATTATAGGAGCAGTGATCAAATTTTTTCTTTAATGTTTCAAAGGCTATAAAGCAATCTTGGTTAAAGTCAAGTATTGTATTTTTTTCTAGAAGTTGACAAAAAGTTTTAGTAATTTTTGAAAAATCTTTGATATATCACCTATAAAATCCAACATGTCCTAAAAGCCTCCTAACCCCTCTTACTGCAGTAGGTGGAGGTAGGTTTGATAGGACCTAAATTTTTGCAGAATCTACGTCCATGCCATTTTCTGAAATTTTATGCCCAAGCACAATTCCTCCTAAAACCATAAATTGACATTTCTCCCAATTCAATATGAGATTAGTTTTGTCACATCATTCCAAAACTTTCTCTAAATGATTTTGACATTTTTCAAAGGAAGTTTCAAACACAAAAAATCATTCATAAATACTTTAATCATTTTTTAATTAAATCACTGAAAATTGACATGATACATCTTTGAAATGTTGTAGGTGAATTACATAATCTAAAGGGAATTCGCAAAGAAAAAGTTCCATAAAGACTATAAAATGTTGTTTTCTCCTGATCCTCTAGAGCAATAGGTACTTGATGATAACTGATACACTGAAAATATATGCATTTTTAGAACCATATTTTATACCTATTTTTGGTGATATTGCACCTAAATGGAAGGTATTTTGATGTTTTCTTGCAGGTTGTTGATTTTTAGGGCTTAAAGCAAAAAGGAAGCAAAAATGAAATTTGGATTCAAAATGATGTTTCTGAGGAAATACTCAGCGTCAGAAGCACCATCTTCAGCGCCGACAGCGCAGAACAACCAAAAGCTGGAGGATTTTTATGCAGCGCCGACGGCGCCAAAGGCGGTTCAGACCCCGTTTCTTGATGATAAGTAAGATAAGTCATATTCTTATGTAGTAGAGAAGTTGCTTGAGGACAAGTAACATGTAAGTTTGGGGGATTTGAGTTTGGGGCATTTTGATCCACTAAAAATATATGCATTTTTAGACCCATATTTTATACCTATTTTTTGGTGATATAACACTTTAATGAAAGGTATTGTTTTCTTACAGGTTGTTGATTTTTATGGCTTAAAGCAAAAAAGAAGCAAAAAGGATGAAATTTGGAGTCAAAATGATGTTTTTGAGGAAATACTTAGCGCTAGCAAAGCCAAGGTCAGCGCCAACGACGTAGAAGAACCGAAAGCTGGAGGATTTTTACTCAGCCCCGATGGCGCCAGACTAGCGCTGACGGCGCCAAAGGTGGTTCAAAACCCGTTTCTAGAAGGTTTGATGTATTTAGACAATTTTTGAAGAGTTTTTAGAGGAACCTCTTGGAGAACCGACCTTGGGCTTTATTTGGGGCTGAATTTCATCAGAAAAGGGGCTCCTCTACGTTCATTTTACGCTCTACAACATTCCATTACGCTACATTTCCATAATCCATCTTCATTCCACCACATATTAGAGTTAATTAGTAATTTTGCTTTCACATTTTAGATTTTTTGTGGTGAGAGTTAGTCTGAAACTTTCTGTAAGAGTGTTAGAGAAGGAGAAGTGAGAGAGTTCTTCTACCTGCATTTCTAAGGAAAAGCTACAAAGGATTTGT
>NW_018242603.1:0-608 GCF_001263595.1 Phalaenopsis equestris
AGAGAGAGGGAGAGAGATGAATGAGTCTTTTAGCGGAACCTTATGAAATGTATTGAATTTTGATCTCCGGTAAACTAGAGGGTGGCAGCTCCTTAGAGGTCCTCTGAGTTACAAAATTTTCGAGGGAGAGAGAAATAGGGAGAAAAAAGATAAAAAGGCATCTCCAGAGAGGGAAGAAAAAGAGCCCCTCCTATCTTTTTTCCTTTGTTTTTATGCATAATGGAGAAAAAATAATAAAATAATCGAAGAGGTACATCATGTAAAACATAATGTCTTACTTTCGTGACTTGATGGAAAGACTATGATGTGGGCGTTAGGTATTGCCAATTTAGTGACCATCCCTAGTATTTTGGTGAAAAGATTGAGTCCCAAGTGTTGGGCAACATCTTTAAAAAAGGATTGACGGATGTCCTTATTAGTCATGATGACTTCTTACTAGTCTCGATGACTTCCGCTGATAGATGTTCTTGCATTAGCGGGCTACTGCCCTTTCAAGGAGAATGATTATGATCAGATCGATAAATGGGCTTGACTCAACCACTTTGGCAACCAGACTTGATTCAACAACTTCGGCAGTTGGGGCTCAATTCCGCCACTTCGGCAAGCGG
>NW_018242604.1:0-518 GCF_001263595.1 Phalaenopsis equestris
TTGATGTAATAAATATTTTGTAATTTTATCTCCCCATGTAAAAGTTCAATCATTGAACTAAGTTTATTTATCGTATGTGTTTTAAATAAATAAATGATTATGAAAATAAAAAAATTTATGAATAAAAAATTTATGTACCTTGAATAAATAAGTTCTTTTAGTTTGGGCATCATCTTATTCATTCATTTGGGAAGTTAGTTTCTATTTCGAGAAGTCTCTTTTGTTTCTCTTGAGTTTCAAAATTATGTGTTTTCTCTTTTGTTCATTGTTGACCTCATTATATGTTCCCTATGTAAATTTATTGTGTATGATGATAATTCTTCGATTATGTTTTACTTAATTTTGTGTGCATAAAATTTATTTCTATGGATTTTTGTTCATGTAAAAATATTCATTAGGGCATCATGCTATTTCGGAACATACTATGCGAGTGTGTTTAGATTATCAAAGACGGTTCATAGGAGCCTATTCATGCCCGAATCAGGCTTCGTTTGGTGCGCATCACATAATTAAATATT
>NW_018242605.1:0-808 GCF_001263595.1 Phalaenopsis equestris
AATAATATTTATTTGCTATTTGTTTGGTGCAACATCATATTACATTTATTTATCATTAGCATATTTAATGTGCATTATTTTTAGATTCTAGATTGAAGCAATTAGAACTACAAGGCTAAGGAAAATAGGAAGTTTTCAAATGCTATGAGAACTTAATTTCAGGCATCTTAAAATATCAGATAATTAGGCTTGTAAAGGAATGATGCACACAATGAATAGCTCAAATTCAACTCAATTAATTTTTTTTTCAAATTAGTGAATAAATAAGTTTAAACATCTTTTAAGAACTCAACTTTAAACATGACCAAACTCGTATGTTCATGAATAAATTTAATTGCAGTTTGACAACTACCTTATTAATCATTCTTATAACACATTCGACAATAACTCATGTAATATAATAAACTTGATAATAGTTCAAATAATAAATAAAATTTCATTAACTATAAATTATTTAACTACATATTTAATAATAGCATATTATAATTTAACACAAAATAAAAATATATATATAAAGACCACACGAGTCTTATATATTTACATATCCAAAACCCAAGTTTAATGTTTACAGAAATAACATTTTGATATCAAAAATGCATGTAGATATCAGAATGTTGGGTGTTAGATATGTAAATACATAAAAATTATGTATTATTTTTGCAAATGCCGGTACTACTTATTTGCCTTATTCCACTAAAAAAGTTACTTCTTATTCAAATGGCAAAAATTTCTAATATAAAATTCTAAGTTTATTAAATTAACTACCAGTTTACATTTATAATCATTTATTAATAAATTTATATGAAAG
>NW_018242606.1:0-876 GCF_001263595.1 Phalaenopsis equestris
AGGTGTCTTGTGGGGATTGGATGCTCATATAATCTGATGTTTGAAGATTGTACTTCTTTATTTGTATTTGTTTCTATTGTTACTAGAGTTTGTATCTATGTTCATTCTACTTTTTGTTATGTAATATTGTATTTGTGTTTTTTTTAATTCAATAAAGCTGGGCTAGGCCCTCATATTTCCAAAAAAAAAAGTGGATGGTCCCATGCACGTGCAAGTTGGCTTCCAAATTTAAAATTAACCGAACTTCTTAAAATTACAAATCTATTTCAAAACAATTTTGGGGACTCTATCAAATTATGACGCACATGTTTAGTCTACCAATTTGTTTTCATGTAGTGAGACTTAAATTGATTTTTAAATTTAAATTTAATTCTGTTTAAAATGAATTGGTTTGTCTCAAATTATTTGTCATATGTATCCATCCAACTTGAGTAGCTTAGTTTGTAAAATGCATAATGTGTGTAAAGTAAGCATTAGTACATTCACATGTTATGTTAAAAAAATTGTGGAGTTGGAGTAAATTTTTTAGGTTAGTTTGGCAAAAAGATCTACGCATACGCAAGTAAAAAAATTTAGAAGAGATATTTACATGTTTATATGAGAAAACAAAACCACATAAAAAAAACAAATTAAGAGGTATAACCTAATTAAAATGATTTGATTTTGCAAGTAATGTTGGGATCAGATTAAAAAAGGATAATATGAACAGGGGTCGAACCAACATTATTTTTTAGGGTAAACGAAATCACTAAATGTCAAAATTACTAAGTTGCCTAAATTATATAGAAAAATATATTAAATTTTACTATTTACATAGACAAATTGTAAATTTAAAGAGAAACAATTTTCAATCGTGAACATAACCTATTTACTCTC
>NW_018242607.1:0-950 GCF_001263595.1 Phalaenopsis equestris
GATGAAACAGACCCAATAATATAAAAACAAGTCCAATTTGAGTCAAATCAAGCCCAGATCAAATCATTAAACCACTCTTGGAGGATTTCCAGAGGCATTTGAAAGGTCAAACAGTTGTCGAATCTAGTGAATTCATAGTCGAATCGAGCGTCTAGACAAGACGAATCTAACGAGCCCAATATTGCTCAATTCTGATATCATTAAGACACTCAAAGGTCCATCAAACGCCATTTGATCGAGGGAAGCTCTTCAGACCATCCGATCAAAATGGTTTATATTCTTGCATTAATTGCACCCAGAACACTATGAATAGAGCCCCACCCCTCACATGAAGGGGAGGCTGGAGGGAGAACGAGACTTTGAGGAGTAGCTCAAGTCCAACATCATCCGTGTCATCGTCGATCACTGTCGACTACCACCAACTGTTAGTGACCACAATCGACTGTCCTCAACTGTCGTCGACTACCGTTGACCGGACACCATCAGGTGACGCTGTAATCTGAAAATCTAGTAACCATTTCTCATATGTGGGACAAGAGGTTGTTATAATTATCAACCTATAGTGGATTTTATAATTGGGTCAGGCCACGTGGTTTTTTCTCTTTACGGGTTTTCCAGGTAAAAACTTCTGATGTCATCACAAGTTGTTTCACATTCATCTAAGTGTGTGTTGAATCCTCGTGCAACGCTAAGACAATAATCAATTACTCAACCGCCACGAATTTTCTAGCACGCATCAAATATATTTCTAGTTGCGGTCCGAAATTTTTTGTTAAAAAATTTTTTATAATAACTACTGTAAATTTTTTAATATTAAATTATTTTTCAGTATCTTTACAACTAATTTTTAATAAACTACCTTGAAATGAAAAACTATACCTTCAATGAGCGCGTGTTTCATTCACATGGCACACGAGTTTAAGGTATTTATATATCTGAAGCCTGAACTT